>NW_027657458.1:0-27867 GCF_964235325.1 Thermobia domestica | reverse complement strand
GAAATTGATATCCCCTCAGAATACGCTTCAAATCTCCCCGCCTCTCAACGTTGAAGACAATTCTGCTCCCCTGCTCTACTCCACAGCATTGTTTCTCAACTTCATAAATATTTTGAACATCGTTTTAAAAATATATGGGAACGGTCTTACCCGTCTTCCCCCCAATGTTGGAGACAGATTTTCGCCGCTTATTACAAGGGAAAGAAGTGGGAAATCTCCTTTCGTTATAATAACATTTAGTACTACCGAAGAGGATTTCTTTCTCATCCTTCCTTGTAATTCTCACACTGTCAACAGATGCAGACACGAAGCGTCAAGAACATTTTTTACGCGACTGTGGTAACCATAATATAACTAATGATATCAATATATTTACGAAATAGATTATATTTTGTTGGTAGTTAAAATGGAACATTGAAAGATTTAACAACTGATTTGATTATTTCTATTGTTTTAATTCATTATAAAGATATGGGAAATTAACATTTTACTTGTAGCTACAAGTGACTATTTTATTGATTGAAGCAAGAAAAGATTGACTCTAGTGGAAATGGAACCCGGGACCCTTAGCACGTGAGTCGCGGATGCTACTGATTCTGCCACACCGTCACTTAAACAATTTCCACAACCCACGAAATATGCAACGAGTCAAAAACTTTAAGATGCTTTTTCTCTGCTATATTAGGCCATTGCGCGCTCCCAGTTTGTAATATGAATACTTTGAATGTGCACTATCACCTTGCAAAGAATGGACCCGAAGTTTATTTACCAAGGCCTGCTTTCTCCTTGTCAGACTATGATACGTATACCATGAGTTTACTATAAACTTTTAAAATATATAAACAATATCTTAAATTATTTTCGTCACTCAGAAAACTGGGGGCATAGGCCCCCCAGTCCCGGGCTAGATCCGCCACTGTATACGTTGTATGTTTGCCGAACTCGACGCTTGGGCTGATTCAAATAAGCAAAAAGAAAACAAACACATGAAAACTGCCTCGAACTAATAGTTCTAGATTACAGAAGGACAAGTTTTTCACAGCACAAAGGTCGCTAGATTTGTAAGTCGCCAAAACATCATTTAAAAATCACCAAAAAAAGTCGCTAATCGAATATACTATTTTTGGTCGCTATTCTGAAGGTCCAATCCCATGGATTTAGTGACTTTTCCCTCAAAATGGCAACACTGGTGGGGGCTCGCTTTCTTGTCCCCTCTATCGTCATCACTGATTCACACATCAATTAATATTTTTCCGATGTAAGGAAGACATTCTGTCCTTGCCTCTGCTTAGAGTAAAGAAACAAATCAAATCATGAAAACAGTTGCACGCATTTAAGTTTACGTTCAACAGATGTCTCCGGCTTCCACAATCAGACGGCTGCTACTTATCGACCAATTCTAGTAGTTCAGATAATGTACACTAGGAGCGTTCAGGTTTGCATTATTTGAAAAACAATTGGGTATCAGTACTTTTATGTTTGAAATACGCAATTGTGAAATGTAGTTTTTTTTAAAATTCTCCCTGTCTTTTAGTTAACTATAACAATCTCTAGAACTGAGATTTTTTGTGCATTAACCTCAAAGTAACTACACAAATATATAATAAAATTTAGTAAAATACATACATACATAAAATAAATTACATACCATCAGATTTAGATATTGACAATATTATACAGGGTGTTTCACCCAAAAAGCCATAATTTCCAGCCCCAACCCAATATATTTAAATAATAGTATAGTAATATATATATATATATATATATATATATATATATATATATATATATATATATATATATATATATATATATGTAAATACACAGCAAACAAGTATAAATTTTGTTTTACAATGTTTATTTTTTGTTTTATTTTTCATAGTCCAGTATAATAATGGCGGACCATAGACTTACGTTACAGCAGAAAATCTCAGTGATGACTTGCTTCATTTTATCATGCTTCCTTGTTGCCAACGACGATTCTGACTGGAGAATCATTGTGCATGGGCACAATCCACCAAGTTCATATCAGAGCCCTGCAAACCCAGGCCCGAAGACGGCCCGGCCCGACCCGAATGGATCTGAATTCTGTGCCCGGCTCGACCCGGCCCGGCCCGAATCTCGAGCCGGGCTCTAACCGGGCCGGACACAGTTCGGGCCGAGCCGGGCCGGCCCGACTCGGCCCGAACACTGTCAAAGACGGATCGGAAACTAATGTTGGCAGCCTCCAGCCTGTGTTAATCATAATGTGTTTGGCATGGGCGGCGATTAGGGGGGGCAAAGGGGGGCAGTTGCCCCCGCACTTTTTTTAAGTAACCAATTAATGTATATAGTTTCATTTGGAAATGTAACGATTTTGTATGTGTTACTGATTAATAGGAAAAAATGCTGCCATATAATATTTGCTGTTGCGTGAATACGTATTGGTTGTCTTCCCGTGGAGTAAAGAAAGCTACAGTAATTGCGTTTTAATCGCCACAGAAAATAACCCCAAAAAATAACCTATTGGAGCACAATTTCAGCATACTTTTATTTCTTCTTACAAGGGCTCGATATGTTAGTGAGCCACTTTGAAGCTAATCGAAAGAACATTATGGAAAAAAGTAGGGCCTATTTCACAAGTTATTCTTTAATTGCACAAAAATTGACAGTTCCTAAAATGTGTTTTCTTCTTTCTAAAGTAAGGAATATCGATTAAAAAGAGCGTGATAAGAAACAACTTCTACCTTTTCCATTGTTTTGTAATGTAATATACGAGTGAAGTGTTGTGTTTAAGGATGTACGAGTGTATATACAATAAAATTTAGTAAATTGAACATAATTCTAGGTTTTAAGTTTATTTTGTATAACTGAAGTGTGGATTGTAAGTATTGTTGTGTTTTGATGTGTTCCAAGAAAGTGAAATCTGCACCTAATGGCAACGAACATATTTCAAGAAGTTGCAAAAACAAATATTTCTTTAAATGTCGTAGCATATGCTTGTAGTATTTACTATCTTTCATTTTCTAACAGTAATAACATACATTTAATAGCATGTGTGAAATTAAATATTAAGTTTTTCATTAATCCTCAGTTTCAATATAACTTTTGCAAAACAAGCATCATTATTCATTACTATGATTAATATTATCCTTTCTATTTATTTGTTTTGCAAATTTATTAAATAATCTGATCACACAATTTTCCAGACAGAATTTTAAGATGTCCATGAGCAAGGAATCAAATCTCTTCTTACACTTTCGTTGTTTAAGAGTATAAAGGGCTAGTATCTACTTGCGTTGTTCTTCTCAATTTACTTAATAAACTATTATATACGATATACGGTATTTTAACTGAAAATATAGTATCCTATTAGTTATACAACCTTTCGTCAAACAAAATGTTAGAAACAACCAGGAAAACTAACATTTATATACAAATATTCAGATCATGTCTTGCCCCCTCACTTTTAACGTCCAACCGCCGCCACTGGTGTTTGGGAAATTAACTCTTTATTCAAGACTGTAAAGTACTGTATTTCCAGTACTCTTATTACTACTACTACTGCTACTGCTATTATTATTATTATTATTATTATTATTATTATTATTATTATTATTATTATTATTATTATTATTATTATTATTACTTCTACTACCACAACTGCTACGAGCGTCAGAGTTGACATGTCTGGTGGTACATACTTTACAATCTAAGTACAGAAAAAATCGAAGAAATACTAGTTATTATGGCCAGTCTGCGTAGTCTGGCCAGTAGAATGCATTCACATCTGGTGCTAGAGGTCGTCGGATCGATCCCTCCTCGTGTTATGTGAGCTTTGTTGTGTACAAAAATCGTGAGCGTGGGAGTTTTTGGATTAGACCGTTTTCGTCCACTGTCTTCATTCCACCAATTCATCCATCATCATTCATACGTCTTGAGCCGTAATTGCCTAAAGAACATATGAGAAAGTCAAGTCCTTGACCTACTAATTAGAATTTGTTCCGCTACCATTAGACCACGGAGGCCGAAACCATGAACTGGCGTGTTCATAAGATTAGCGTAATTTGTAGTAACGTTCAATTAGCACGGCAGATTCCAAATCATATTACATGTTCCTGTATTCTTTATAATTCGATGCTACAATAATAATAACAAAAAACAATGATCAAATAAATCACCCAGACCCCAGGATCGATGAAGTGTTCCTGGAACGGTGCGTAACAAGTAAATAACAGAGCTATATGACGGAATGCGAGGCAGTAAATCAAAACAAAATCCACACATATCATTGTTGATCAAAAAATACCTCAAAAGTCCCCTGAATGAAAAATGTATAGATATCAGCTATCAAAAATGCCTCTTAACATCACATATAGGTATAATAGAAGGGATAGTTGATATTAAGAAAATGAAAATATAAGGTTTCCTAAGAAACCAATAGTGCAAAATGAACATCGCTTTACTGTATGTCCTTGTACGCATCGAATAGCACGGAAACAGATTCAACAGTTTCAGGCTTTAGAGCATTTCTCCGTTCCTGAGTGCTAAAATCTCTTTCAGTAGACGCACTAGAAGCAGGGATGACGAGATACTGACGCGTTAATTTACACAATTTTGGTAATGTTTGTTCTTGTTGCTTCCACCACTGCAGTATATCTAGTTCTCTTACACATGATGACATGTTGAGGTAGATGTCTACTTCATCATCAAATTCACCAGAGACTGAATGTCTATCTTCCCAATCCATTAGTTTATTCTCCTTGGTAGGTGGTTCCAAGTTATGCCAACTAGCCTAAAGGAGACGATGGTGAGAAATAAATGAAATAGTGGAGTAAATAAAGTGGAAGGAAACAGGAGAACGCCGCGAACCCCCCACACGGTGTTTGTCCACCACAAAGTTCACTTGGCAAGAGCTCGGATTAAACCAGGGACCCCATACACCAGAGGTGAACGCTCAACCGCTGAGCCACCGTTCCAGGAACACCTAATCGACCCTGGCGATTTGGTGATTTATTTGATCATTATATTTTGTTATATTTGTAGCATCATACTATAAACAATACATGAACATGTAACACCATTCGATATTTGCCTTGCTAATTGAACATTACTACAAATTGCACTGATCTTATGAGGACGCCAGTTTATGGTTTTGCCCTCCGTGGTCCAATGGTAGCGTACCAAATTCTACTTACTAGGTCAAGTACTTGACTTTACCATACGTTCTTTAGGTAACTACGGCTCAGGCTGAATGGATGATGATGGGATGAATTGGTGGAAAGAAAACAGTGGGAGGAAGCGGGACCACCCCAGAAACTCCCATGCACACGATGTTTGTCCACAACAAAGCTCACATAGCATGAGCAGGGATTGATCCGACGACCTCTAGCACCAGATGTGAGTGTTTTTTCTATTGAGCCACTATTCTCCCTCGTAGATCAAGCATCAGTTCACATTCTACGCAGACCGGCCATAATAACTAGCATTTCTCAATTTTATTCTGTACTTAGAAGGTAAATTCGGTACCATCAGACATGTCAACTCTGACGCGAAGTCGTAGCACTTGTAGTAGTATTAGCAGTGGTCGTAGTAGTAATAGTAGAAGTAGTAATAGTAGTAGTAGAAGTAGTAATAGTAATAGTATTACCAGTACATCACAGTCTTGAATGAAGAGTCAGTTTCCCAAACACACTACGATTAACATAGGCTGACAGTAAGACCGTACAAACACGGCAAAAATAGAGGTAGTGGAGGACATTAAAAAAACAAATATTTATTTATTTATTTATTTCTAGACACAACAGGCTATATAACCCAATTACAGTGTCCGTTACATATATTAAGCGACTATAACATATTCATACATTCATCTTATAATACATAGTTATAATGTGATTGCAATATCATTGATGTTCTTTCATTTACAATTATTTCTTATTACATTACAAAGAACTTCCTTGAATTGACTTAGGCTGTTACTATTGATATCCAAATCCATTGTGCATTTTGTTAACCTATTGTAGGTTGTACTCAATCTCCATACTGGTGACCTCTTGTTTGCATTTGTGTGTAATCTGTCGCAGTGAAAGAAATTGAAATTTTCAAGGCGAGTTACATTTGTAGGAGTGCGTATTTTAAATTCTTGCAGTAAATTGGTGCAGTCGATTTTATTATTAAATAACTTATATAGGAACAACATATCTTGCATTATTCGTCGCTGTTCTAGACTTAATGTATTAAAGTTTAAATTTAAAGATTGACTATTATATGTTTTCGGATATACTTGTGTCTCCCTATATGTCAAGTACCTTAGATATTTATTCTGAACTTTTTCTATATTATTTAAATTTGTTTTTGTGTAAGGGTTCCATATAGTGGCTGCGTATTCGAGTTTTGTACGTACGTAGTGTTCATATAGCTTTCGGATGGCGGTAATACTAGTAAATTCTTTACTGATCTTGATGATAAATCCAAGGTTTCTGTACGCCTGGTCAATCATGTGATTTATGTGATTATTAAATGTTAAATTTCTGTCATATACAACCCCTAAGTCCCTGACAGTATTCGAGGTTGGTAAAGTGATGTCATTCATTTTATACGAAAATTGCTGAGGGGTTTTGCGGTTTGTAAAGGACATTACATTGCATTTGTTAGTGTTCACGTTTATGATGTCCTCTTTGGACCATTCTATCAGTTCATTCAAGTCATTTTGAAGCATTTTACAGTCATTTAATGTTTCTATTGCCATGTATATTTTAACATCATCTGCAAATATCAGCGTGTGAGAATTTTGTATACTTCGCGGTAGATCATTGATAAATAGTAGAAACAACAATGGCCCTAAATTTGACCCCTGTGGCACCCCTGATAGTTGTACATACTCCTGAGACTTACACCCTTTGTACACGACGAATTGTTTTCTGTTTTCCAAGTAAGATTTAAATAGATCAATAAGTTCGCTGCTGAAGCTAAATTGTTTAAGCTTGCTGAGCAATCTATTATGACTTACGCTGTCGAACGCTTTCGCGAAATCTATGTATATTACATCTACTTGTCCCCCCAAGTCTAGTGTTTTACTTATAAAGGTAGATATTAGACTAAGATTTGTGACCGTTGACCTGCCTGTAAGAAAGCCATGTTGTGATTCTGATATAGATGGTCGCACGTGTGCTATTATCCGCTGGTATAAGACTGTTTCATAAATTTTAGCAAAGGTGCTTAAGATTTAGATGGGCCTATAGTTTTTAATTTCTCTCTTATTATTATTCGATTTCGGGATAGGTGAAACTCTCGTTGTTTTCCACTCATTAGGAAATTTTCCGGATTTAATTGACAGGTTAAATATGATTTTCAATGGTGTTAGGAAGTGATCTATACACCCCTTTACAATATAGCTTGGGATTCCATCGGGTCCTACTGCTATTTTGGATTTCATTTTTTTATTATATTAGCAATTTCCTGCATTTCTATCGATGATATACGCAGTATATTTAGACCGTTATCTACCCACACTAACTGTTCTGTTGTATTGTCTTTACTTTTACTGTATACAGACTGAAAGTAGTCCGCAAACTCCTTAGCGATTTCGTCGTCGTTGTTTATTTCTTTACTATTATTAGACATGAATTCGGCATTTAAATGCCGTGTCTTACTTTTTACAAAATTCCATAATTCGGATGGGTTTTGTTCTAAGGATGCCTCGGACATTAGTACAAAATTATTATATGCATTCCGTACCTCATTTTTAATTTCCCTCCGTAATCTATTGAATTCTTGTTGATGGAAACTTTTACTCCCCTCCCTCTTTTTTAATTTCCTATGATGATATGATTTTGATTTAATTTTGTTAATTATATCCAGAGTGAACCACATTAGTTTCCGAACCAAATAGGCTGACAACATTAGTTTCCGAACCGTCTTTCAGACTATCGGGCCGAGCCGGGCCGGCCCTGTTCGGCCCGATATGTGCTCGGCCCGGTTCGGGCCCTGTCCAGTTTGATATTACTTGAAACGGGTCGGGCCGGGCCGGGCCGGGCACCGGGCCGAATCGGGCGCGCCCGGCCCATGCAGGGCTCTGGTTCATATTGCGTTATGTTGATCAGTTCAATAAGACTGGTAATGTTACAGAATTTCAAAGAGAGGGATCCAGACCAACTGTGTGTACAGAATAGCGTATTGCAGTAGTGATTCTGCAGTGGCATCTGTTGTGAATGTCCCCACTGAAAAATCTCTGCAACGTTTGTCAGCAGAAAACGCAATATCCGTAACATCATGTTGGCGTATTCTGTGAAAAGATCTGCAAATGTTCCCCTACCAAATGCAGATGCTTCAAAAATTAACAGACATTGCAAAAAGAAGGGTCTGCATTTTGCAACTCAGATCAATGCGTTAGTTGCTGATCACCCAGGCATTATTGAAAACTTGTGGTGAACAGACGAAGCTTACTTTTATCTGTTAGGTGAAGTAAACAAACAAAATGTAAAATTTTGGGCAACAGAAAATCCACATGAAATGGTGGACTCACTTCTGCATCCGGAAAAGGTTTTGATTTGGTATGCGTTATCAAACGTGACATAATTGGACCTTTCTTCTTTGATGGCTAAGTCACATCAGAAAATTATTTGGAAATGCTTGAGTATTACTTCTCTCCTGGCCTTCGTCATAAAAGGTGTCCACCTTGTCGGCAATGATTCCAGCAGGATGGAAATAAACCGCATACAACAGAATCTGTTCTTAATTTCCTTCACATAAAATACCGCAATCGTGCAATCTCTAATTGCTATCCATTGTCTTCCTGAACAGGCTTAGAGTGGCCTCCATGCAGCCCAGACATTAATCCGTGTGATATTTTTATGAGGTTACCTCAAGCAGAAGGTATTCAAGCTTAAACCCCGATCTTAAAATTAAATAAGAGCAAACATTGAGCACTGTAGGGCAGCAGTTAGTCACGTCATTCTTGGTGAGGTTTTTGATAACATGTGAATCAGGGTCAGGGAAGTGTCCAATCGTCAGGGTGTACACTTCGGTCATGTGTTACATTAAACTTTACTGTTGCAATAAACTTTATTCTTTCACTTATCATACCATGTAAATTTCTCTTACTATGGTCATCAATAAAATACGTTGTTGCACTTCAAAATCACGGCTTTTTCACTGAAACACCCTGTAGTAATTAATAAAACTTCAAATGTTACAATCATGAATATATTATCATGCTTACTTCTACTTAAAGAGAAAGGCATCTTTTCAGAACTGCAACAAATTGAGATTCTTGAAGGATTTATATTTAAAAATTTATGAAGTTGGGATTTGTATTAAGCGCACTTACAGAAAGTATTCTTTCAGTTCACAGTTACCCAAAACACATGTACATAACTCAAAGTGAAAGAATGCCGCGAACCGTATAATGTGACAAGTTGTGAGGCTATTTTGTGATTTATCAAGCTCAAAATTTCATAACATATTTTGAGGTCCTTCCTGTTTGTTCGAAAAGTGATAAAATTCTTGTACGTAATTGTATTAGAACACAACAAATGGAAAAGTGAAATGCATTATAGGCTATTGAACGGGATTATTCGCATTTCTGGATAATATCGTGTACACTGGTAGCAGGCACGTAGCCAGGATTTCGTGAACGGGGGGGGGGGGGGGGTCCGTGATATGAAATACTGTGGTCATCATACCAGGGGCTCGATCATTCTAAACTATTTTACTGGAATATATATTGGTTTGTTTAGCCAGGATTTCGTAACGAGGGGAGGGGGCGGACATGAAAGTCTGAAGGCCCAGGAGCTCGATTAATCTAAACTACTTTACTATCAACATATATTGGTTTGTTAGGACAATAAAATGAGGATATGTTGGTAAGTATTTTAATAACGAAGTATGAGAAATCTCGAGTGAAATAAGAATAAAAAAGCTGAAAAAGATTTTACAATATTTACATCCTTCCTCTGTTTATTCAAATATAACAATTTTCGTTTCATTATGACCTCAACTATTATAAAAAGTACATATTCACTATTATAAAAAGTACATACTCAATAATGTCTTGTAAAATATTTTACAATATCTGCGTTCCTTTCTCTGTTGAATGAAATGTTAACAGAACTTTCTTTTCACATAAATTTTTGTTTTTATAATTCCGTCAACTACTGTCTGTTCCAAATGACAGGTTAAAGGAGCAGTAGAAAATTGTATTTGATATAATATGTTTGATACTGCAAGGATGCTATGACGAAAAATTATGATAAAAAAATTTCCTCACTGTTATAGAGCGGCACTATACTTTCCGAAGCTTGAAATCTCCTTGACTAGAAATTCTGAAAAATCGGTAACTTTTCTAGAAATTTCAAATTCCCTGACTCTTCCAGGATATCTCGCTCACTGGTATTGTAGGTTAGTAATCTTCCATCAATAATATCGTACTCACTCGAACTAAGCTTTAATACACGCATTTTTAAACAAATCAAATATTTTCCTTATGACTTGCAATTTGCTATTTGTATCTTACCAGGGACATAACTGCAGGAAAAAACCCGGCATTCTCATGTCTGTTTGAATATCACAAATCATTTACGAATATTTTGTGGTTGTGCACTGATCCATTTGTTAAGAAAGCACTGGATTTACAGGATTCCATTCTTTAGTTTTATTAATGTATTTATTTTGTTATACTTGTTATACATCAACAATACATCTCTGGTCGTTTCTTTGCAAACTATATCAACAATATGTTCAGAACTGAATACATAGAAACAACTGGCCTCTATATCAACATTTCTAATGCATACCGTCAAATTCGAAACTTGGTTCATTATTTTGTGAGGACATTTCTTTTTATTTTTAAGGATCCTTATTTCATTTCTTACCTGACTGTGCAACAAAATGATCATTGTTGATTCAAATTCTAGTCCAAAATTGTGAGAATCACTTCAACAGTATGGATAACTTGCTTCAGACGTGAACTCTTGTAACATTATCCTTCAGAAAAAAAGCCATGTTGATCGTATCTGTTTTAGTAAGATGGCCAAGCTGTATTCCATTGATACTTTTAGATATTTCCATATATATAAAAAGAAATTCTGAGTGATGCACTGATTAACGCCCAGGCCGAATCGCTTAAGCTAAAAACTTTAAAAAATGAAATGAAATTTTTAAGTTTTACGTCCCACGGTTATGCCGGTTAGGCTAAAGGAGACGGTGAAGATGAGAAATGAATGAAATGGTGGAATGAAGAAAGTGGGAGGAAACGGGAGAACCCCGAGAAAACCCACGAGCACGATGTTTGTCCACCTAAAAACTTTAGATTTTGACAGCGCATAGAATTTGTTACGTAACATACCACTAAGGAAGGATTTTTGGAAAATCAACGAGAAAGGGTGAAAATTGGAATATCAATTATTATAGTAAAATATCCATATCTCCGAATCTCTGAAGGATAGAGGCATTAAATTTGGTATATGGCCTTATCATTTGAATTAATTAGACACGTGTCTGACAATTCTTTGATATTTTCCCTAGATGGGAAGAAAAAGAGAGGGGCTAATCCTTTAAATGAATTATTTGATCCGACCATAAATACAAATAAGTATTTAAGCAATAACATTGTAATGCACTATTCTTCTCCTTCATTTACCTTTCCAGGTTCTGAGAGAATGGTTAAGGTTGAAATCTTTAAGATATATTAGGTATATTACTGTTGATGACGTCGGTAATGATTGACCTTCAACGACGCTTTGGCACATCCAACAACGTTTCAGCTTTCTCTATACACAACACAAAACCAGTGTTCACCTGAAGTATAGATATTGAAGAACAACGATGTTGTCATTATGTTGGAAAGCTCAGTTCTACCGTCTATATGTTGCTCCTAGAACGGAGTAGTCCAGATTATAGGATCACCCCCAGGACGCTACTCCTGGGAAGCACGCTTGGTTCGGATTGGAAATTGTTTACATACATAGACGTGTTCTTCACAATGACGGGTGAGATGAAATACATGAATTTGTCGTAACAGACATCTAACGATATGGGATCCTTAGACAATAATTCAAACAAGTTTCACATCAAGCGGTCTATAAACGGTTCACGTAAGCTGTTGTCATCTACAAATGGTAGGTAAGTATTAACGTGAGTATGTCAGTATTTAATCAGGTTAGCATATGCGCTTCATATTTCATGAGATAATAAGCTATATACTTTGGTATTTTATTATTATTTTTGTCTTTGTCATGCATGTTTAATTTGGCACACCACTAGGAATAATTGAAAAATATAATTCTTTCATTGATTTATTCTTATTGTCTCCTAAAAGATTCGCGGTGGGCAAAATGAAAAAAATCTCACTTGGCACAGATAAAATTTAAGGGGACTATTACAAGTAATTGTTGAAAAATTACAATTCTTTTACGAATAATTGCAGCTTTCGAATGTATGGCATAGAAACTAGTGCAAAATACAAATCAACCTGTGGTCAGTGGACACCAAAAGGCACGAACGTCATCTAACAGCTTCAGGGCAGGACGAAGCTGGTGGGTCCGTGGAGGGTTCTTCCAAAAGGAGCAGGTGCGTCATCGACTGTGGATATACGCATAGGTAATAGTTAAGAACAGCTACTTCTCATCTCCCGTACACGAGGATACATCTTACTGTTGCACTACCTAAACACCCTAAGTACAAGGGCAAGAACTCAGTCTATTACCTACTTTTTAACATCCTAGATAGTCAATGAATAATGCCTGAAAGTATGGCGTTTCTCGTCCTTCCCTAAATGGGAAGTACGGCTCCTTAACTATAACCTACGCATAAGCGAGGGCAGTGAAAAAAAGGGATTTTAGAAATGATACAAGTTTAAATAGCACTTGTTATGGTATCATACTAGTAACGCTCCACTTGTAAACATAAAATACAGTGTCATCTTTCATGTGCACTCAGTAACTCTATCTGTCGTAAAGCATTTGTAATGATTTTATAATAATAATCCTACCCTTATAAATCTAGAATATAACTGTATTACTTTGTACTTGCAGACTATTCTATCGCCTGCAGAAATTTGTTCCTCATAAACATGTCTTTTCATGCGAAGTATTAAATTTTCCCGGTAAACCTTTAGAAAATGTGGTGCACCAAAACTCACCAGCACAATTTTTGTAAGCAATCTTTCCTTCCTTCTAGATCTACAGTGGATATGAAAGGTCATTGAAAGATTATTGTGGAGTAAGTTTTATTCTTTAATTTTTTCTTCTACTTTTCTTTAACTTCATCTCTAACTTCTTTCTTTAACTTCTTCTAAGTTGTTTTAATATTAAACTTAGTAATAATAATAATCAATATTATAAACTATATTTAGACATCATAATTATATATCTTGTTCTTATATTCTTTTGAAATGGCAGTTTCATTAATAATACGAAATTAATATATACGTAATCTTACTTCTAATAATCTTTCCATTATTACAGGTATGAACTACGAGACTGCATGACTTCTCTGGACAAATATATTCTAGAATTCATCAACGTTAGGTAATATATATGTTGTAAATACTGGATGATATATATCGTAGATAAATTCGAAAGTCTCACGCTCGGCGATTTTTACCAGTACTCTGGTCCCACAGGGTCATTATTGGCCGAAGTATATAAAATAATAGGTAGCCCCAGTTCGCGGTTAGGGCTCTGATTAGCTTCCTGTCCGTGACATCTTGTGGAGGAACTTATGCCCATCTTGAAACGGGACCAATTAGCGTAATTGCGTATGCGGTAATTCACTTGTTCTCTTGAACGATATTTCTTGATACTAGGGATGGCAACATTTTTCAAAAAATACTTTTTCGAAAATGAATTTTTCGAAAACGAAAAACGAAAAACAAAACCATTTAAACCGTTAAATGGTTTTCGAAATTTTTTCGAAAACAACAATTCTTTTTCGAAAAATGGAAAAAAATCGAAAAACGAAAAATTTTTCGAAAAAACGAAAATCGAAACTTTTTTTGAAAAACGAAAAACGAAAAAAAATTTCGGAAAACGAAAACGAAAAATTTTTCGAAAAGAAAATCGAAAACATTTTTGAAAAACAAAAAACGAAAAATTTTTCGAAAAACTAAGTTTTTTCGAGAAACAGGAAACGAAAACTGCCGAGAAACGGAAAACGGATAATTTTTGTAAAACAAACGGAATTCATTTCATTTGTTAGTACTTCCAAAATATAGTATACTATGCATACGTATAGGAAGTCTTATAGAACGGCTATGTTCATCTGTCTGTCTATCCATCCGTTCATCTGTCGGTTGGCATCAGAGCAAGAGCGGTAAGAAATAGCGAGAAGCATACATAGTTTTGCAAAACGAATAGATTCATCTAATCCATTTGACTTTTATTTAATCCAAAAGTGGTAAAGATCTGTCGCTTTCTGATACATTGTTGATCACTACATAACATAAACGGTAATATATAGAAAGACCGATTTTTCAGTGTCCCAAGAATATATTCAATATTCTCCCTTATTACACTTGCAGATTAAGCTATGCATAAGTGTCGGAAGTCTTTAGAATGGCTTTGTCCGTCTGTCTGTCGACAGGTGTCAGGTGTCAGAGATATTGAGAAGTCGTTTCTTGCGGTCGATTTAGAGCCCCTAAAATAGGTTCAATCTCTTCCATTAACCCTCCACTCAAACCGTTAAATGGTTCAAATATTCAGTTTTGGTTTCAATTTTTATCGCTATAGAACGAAAAGAGTAATAGATAGCGAGAAGCGATTTATTGCAAACAATTTAGCGTCTTAAGACAACATATAACTATCCACAACATTCAATCAATACCAGAAAATGTTTATATTTACTATTATTTCCGGTTTCAATATTAAATTACGAGATGTAGATTTTTGCAATCGATTCAGGTACCAAGAAATAGGTCTATCTTTTCCATTAATTCTCTATTCAGATTGGAAGTTGTTTAAAATAATAATTTTTGGTTTCAACATTGATCGATATAGAACAAAAATAGCAATAGATAGCCACAAGTGTTTTTTTTTTTTCAATCGAATCGATACAGCGCCTCAAGAATATATAAGCTATATATCATCTCAACCCACAATACTATCTAAACCGAAAGTGGTTGAATTTACTAGTATATTGGTTTCAATACTGATTTTTATAAAGCAAAAACTTGGAGAAATCGTGATGCGGTTTTCCGCGATCGACTAAAAGTTTTAAGAATAGGCTCTACCTTCTACCTTCATCTCTATTCACACCAGAAGTAGTTCAAATTAACGATTACAAGTTTCAACATTTATCGCCACAGAACAAAATTAGTAATAGATAGCGACAAGTGGTTCACCTACAATCGATTCAGGGTCTCAAGAGGAAGTACCATTACAATCCGCAACACTCCACAAGGGCAGAAATGGTTGAAGTTTATTACTATTTTTGATTTTATAGGTAATACTAATTTTCATAGAGCAAAATCGGTGAGAGATATCGAGGTGCATTTTTTTAATCAATCCAGCATCCCAAGAATAGATTCCACCTTCTTCGTTAACACTTTATTTGAACCGAAAGTGTTAACACTTGTCGCGATAAAACAAAAATTGTAATAGATAGCGACAAGCAATTTTCTGGAATCAATTCAGGATTTTAAGAGAACATATCGTCATAACCTGCTTCACTCTTTTGTAACCGTTAATGCTTGAAATTTACTACTACTTTCGGTTCCAATACTTATATTCATAGAACAAAAACTATAAAAGATATCGAGAAGAGGTTTTTCTGAAATCGACTTAGCGTCCTAAGAATAGACCACATCTCCTCCCTTAACCCTCTATTCAAGCCGGAAGTGGGTCAAGTTAACCATTCCTGCTTTCAATCTTTATCGCCATAGAATAAGTGATAGCTAATAATGACTTTTTGATACGAATTCGGCATCCAAGGAACAAATTCTATCTTTGATCCTATCAATCTATTCCAACCAGGAGTTTTAGTTGTGCTACTTGTTGTACTGCAGTTTGAGTATTCAATTCGCATAGATTGGAAGTCTACCGTAGTTTTACACTGTGAAACGAAACTCACTTGTTTCTCTACAAAAACAGGAAATGGGAAAAATGTATCACAACCAGGGGCCGATCCAGGGGGGCGATCGGGGCGATCGACCCCCTCCAGAAGAGAACGCTTTCTTATTTCATATATAAATAAAACCCATCCCACACTTTGGAGCTCTTAAAAGTAGCTCTAAGTAGCAGTATTACAACCCACCGCCACCACCCCTAGAAGTCCGTCCTGGATCCGCCCCTGATCACAACTCCTGGTTTCAGTATTGATCACCATAGAGCAAGCATGGTAATAGCGAGAAACATGAATTCAGTACCTTGCCAATAGACTATCTCCAAGTTTTCCAGTGGTAGAAATTTACTGCCACTTCTAATTTCAATAGTGATCACCATAGAACAAAAATAATAAGAGATAACGAGATATGTTTATATATATATATATATATATATATATATATATATATATATATATATATATATATATATATATATATATGAATCCAGGATATGAAAATTGTCATCTCGGTCGCTATCCCTCTATGATGTAAACCGAAAATAGTGAGAAACCCATTTCCGGTTTCATAGTAAAGAAAAAACGATTGCCGGAAGCAGTTTTTGATATAGATTCTGTGCCACAATGGTAGTTTCCATCTCTAAGTTTAATGCAACCGAAAGTGATAAATATTTACTATATCTCTGGTTACAATATTTTTTTCTCATAGAACGAGAGAAGTATTTGGAAGCGACAAACATTTCTTTTAAATATATAATTTCATAATTCCGAGAAATGATTTCAAGCCCTGTCCACTGGTCTAGTGGCTAGCGCGCATTCCTTTGATGCACAGGACCTCGAGTGGGAAAGCATTGAACGTGTTATGGTGGTTCGGATTCCACTTTAAAATGTAGGTCCACGTCTTGTATAGTCTCGTTCGATACTGAAAAGGGACGCTGAACTTCAACAAACAACCAAATAAAAAATATTTCATCTTAGTAGTATTCTTCTACTGAAGTTAGTAGCAGTAAAAACTAATACGAAAACGAAGACCTTCCTATTTAAAATTTTAATTCTCGTTTGATGAGATTATTATAGTCAGATACTTAGTTCTTTGTCCTACCTAAATAAAACATCTTTAGAACAAATAAACCATTCAATAGTATTTTTTTAGTATTAAATTGCCTATTTTTGAAAACAAATTGTTTCTGATACTGACTTAGTTAGTTATAGAAAATAAGATAAATGAATGGGGGATCTTAGTGAAAAGTCCTTTGGAATCAGTATCAGTTCATATAATCACTTCATGTTTCATATTTTGTTAAAATCAATTGTTAAAAGTCAATTTATTACAGAGTTGCCTGATACTATCACAATCAGTTTATACAGGATCCTTCTATTTGGTAATTTGTTAGTCTTTTTTACATTATAAAATATATTGTCGGGTTAACTGCTGTATCGACGGACCAATTTTAGGAAATTTACCGGGTCAATTGGAGAATTTATTTAAGTTTATGAGGAAGAGTGATTGAAAGTCGGGTAAGGGGAATAGTAAAATCTCAGAAAGGGATTGTATTTGCTGGTTGTTTTTGATGTTGTAAGCGGCAGTGTATGTGGAGGCGGATGGACTATTTTGCGGAGAGGTACAATTGTTTTACTATACGGATCCATAGATTGTAAAATGTACAGAAAAATTTGGGCAAATCTTTAATTTTCCCATTTCATGTCGAGAACAGAACCCAACCAACCCCTGCGGGGCTTCTAACCCGTTCTTACTACTACTACTACTACTACCCTACTCCTACTCCTCTTACTACTACTACTGCTACTCCTACTCCTACTACTACTTATACTATGGATCCGTATAATAAAACTGCGCACCTAATAATATAATCTAACGTAACGTAATGTAATCCAACCAAATATAAACGAATGCAGTATATTTTGCTCCAATTTTTCGATTTCAAATTGGTCCGGCGACACAGCAGTAATGCCATATTGTCGATAACACATTAATAATCACTATTAGTAAATAATTATTTTTTAATATTCTGTAAAATATAGATTTTACACTGTTTACCTTTGTGAATTATTACTTCTAATTTATATCCCTCAAGAACCGAGAACCAAAGGTCTGTGCATCACAATATTTCGTGCTGTGCTCGCACGTATACCAGACTCGATAAAGTCTATGACCATATCAACTTTGGCCAATATCGGATGAGTTTAAAACGTTTTAATGACATTTCTTGATTTTACTAAGTTCAAGTCCAAATTTTGTGGACAATATTTTGAGAAAAAATAATACTGCTACCAGGTAGTCAGAGCATCAATGCAACTGTGTACTGTCAGCAGTTGAGCCGTGTTCAAGAACAAACTTAAGACTTTGAGTTAGCACTTCTGAATCGCAAAGGGGTCCTCCTATTACAGGACAACGCTAAGCCTCACGTGGCTAGGATGACCCGGGACACCATTCTATACTTTGAATGGGAAACACTACTGCATCTGCCATACTCCGCGGACATTGCACCGTTCGATTATCACCTGTTCCATTCCTTGGACAATCAGCTTAGAGGACGCAAGTTCAAATCTCTAGTATAGGTGCAAAATGCACGTTATACCTTCTTCGCTTCACGGCCCACCAAGTTCTACCGCAATGGAATACATGGCCTTCCAAAACGTTGGCAGAAGGTCGTCGATGCTGATGGAGACTATTTTTGATCTTTCAGGTATGTCTTAGGTTACATATCGATGTTTGAAGGTGTTGGGTGAAAAAGCGACAGATCTTTCTTGGTTACCTTTATAGTTACTAAGCTTGTCAAGATCTACCACCTTGCCAAGTTTGGTAAAAATTGTATGAGTTCCTTCTTTCGCGCTTTAATGAAATTTCTTGATTTCACTGATTCCAAACGTAACATTGATAGCAAATAACTCAGGAACAAAAAGTCTGTACACCATCATATTTTATACTGAGCTTCCATGCATACCAAGCTTGTCAATATTTATGTCCCTACCAACTTTCGTCAAGATCATTTGAGTGAAATTTCTTGATATCATTAACTTAAAACACAAATTTGATTAGCAATAACTCTGGAACCAAAGTCCCAAACACCATAATATTTAACGTGTGTGCAAAATACATCGCAGTCCATAACCATACTAATTTTGGTCGTGATTGGATGAGTTTCGTCAATAGTAGGTATTATACATTATCCTTTCCAAAATCCGATTCCAAATCCAAATTTAAATCCAAATCCAAGGGGTCACAGTAGCTGTGTTAAAAAGCTAACCTCTTGTGCACTTGATCCCAGGTCAAGTAAGTTCGTGGCAGACAACATCGTGTCCGTGTGTTTTCCCGAGATACTCCTATTTCCTCCCACATTATCATTCCACGAATTCCATAAACTTTTCGAGAAACGAAAAATCATCGAAAAACGGGAAAAGAATTTTTTTTCGAAAAACGATTTTTTTCGAGAAAACGAAAAACGAACAATTTTTCGAAAAAACGAAAAAGAAAATTTTTTCGAAAAAACGAAAACGAAAAATTTTCAGAGAAAAGAAAAACGAAAAATTTCCGAAAAACGAATTTTTTTTCGAAAAAGCGAAAATCGAAATTTTTTCAAAAAAGCTAAAAACGAAAATGAAATTTCCGAAAATCGAAAAACAAATTTTTCGAAAAAGGCCATCCCTACTCGATACCCAAGGATGTTATAAGACAGAGGATCGGCTTATATGTATCTCCATCCTATTAGGTAACTGAATGACTGTCATATATGTTGGCTCAAAACATTGCGATCTTCATATATAAATATGTAGTGCGTCTGTCTATTTTATTTAAGTCGTTGCTTCAGATTTATATTGTACAATGATTACATGCTGCACGTATGGGTGTACAAATAGGAGTGAGAAGAAATTACCCGAAGTAATCTTTCAAACGTAAGAAAATCACCAATCACAGGACATGTATAGCTATGACGTATGGCTTCACGATTTTGTGGTATGGGCAGATCCTCTATTTTATAACATCCTTGGTGATACCTCCTTGTGCGTCACCGACCGCAAAGTATCCTTAAAAAATGAGAGCAGAAAGGCTGAATCGAGAGTCCCCTGATTATTGGCACTAGGCCTGGCGCGCACCTAACGCCACCTTTGTACATGTTTACCGTATATGTAGTAAGACAGCATAATGGAAAAGGAGGATGATTTCCTCTAAGCCTGGCTTTTCCTTAAAGATCCACAATTTTAAGGTAAATTATACTTCTCAAACATATAATACGCAATAAATTACGTTAGAACGATTACTCTGAACTTAAATCTTGCAGGTAGTTAAAAAATAACTTATTGTGCTGATATAAATCTTGTAGGTAGTTAAAAAATAATTTATTGTACTGATGTATTAATTTCCTCTTGAAATAAAATAAAGTATATTACATGTCATCACTTTTGTGCATTAGTATTCCATACAAAAAAACCTAAATATATCCTATATTCTATTATTTAAAAATCTTTTTCTTCTTTTTAGAGCTTTAACTGGAAAAACTTCCTTATATAGCATATTTCAAACAAGTATAAACATAATTAAATTAATGATAATACAATTCCAAGATACAAAATGACCTCTTCGAAACATAAAATGTAGGCTAATAACTGTAATGCAAAGAGCAGAGCATTACAACATGGATAGTATTACCTAGTACTAAGGTGACGTACAGTATTAGTATCTTAATGATATAGTTGAAAAATACTGTTCAAAAACTAGTATTGTTCCTTATTAAGGCGTAACTAGGAAATGTTTTCTTCAACCAATTCTTCAAGAAAAGTAACAATTTTAGAAGAAATAGTGTGTTCAAAGTATACTTCATTGCGATTTCACATTTAATATGTGCTCATAATAAATAAATATCACTTCGCGCAATACAGGTACAGTGCTCATGAAACGCTAGTGTATAGTGAATACATAAAAGTGTATAGATATGAACAATAATGATGGTATCTACAAAAAATGAAAATTAATATTATTAATTATGTTTAATAGTGAAGAGTTAAAAGTACTTGTTGAGAAAGTGAAAGATTCTAGTGTTACTGCAATGTACCCGATTGATAAACTTCACTTGACTATCGAACCACTGTTTGAACCTACAATAATATTTAGACAAATCAGATTCTGATTTAGACAAATCAGAACATATTGAATAGCAGTATACATGAATGAAAAACAAAAAAGTTATTATTTCTACAGTTTCACCATGAAATTTCAAAGGAGATAAAGAGCTTTATATCGAATAACAGTAAAATATATTTTACAAATTAGGAACCTTATCAAGATAATGAATCTGTGTTAACGGCATATTGTGTACCATACTTTTCTGTATAATGTTATTCATGATCAATCATTTCAAAAATGATTTAAAATATTTAATAACAAAAATCTGAAAAATAACGATAAAATGGTGTATAAGTACGTAAGTAATAAAAAATTGTATAATTTCCATTATTTACAATTTTAATTCTTGTATTTTATTTACAATTCCTATAAACAATCGGGAAAAGTACAATACGAATAACGCATTAATTAATGCTAAAGATGGTTTACATTATGATTAATAATTAAATTGTTGAACATTACCATATGCACATCCTGATTTTCGTTTACAATGTTACTACGAAACCTACAGTATTTATTAAATACATTTTCGAATAATTTCTTGAATGGCGAACAATGTTTTGTTTCTAAATCAATAACAGTAGAATAGGTATATATCTTCGTGGTCAAATAACCAAACCAAAGCAGATAATCAAATCGAAGAGGTGTAAAGTGGAGAATGGTTCCGGAGATAGTACAATGAGTTGCACATATCAAAGGGGAGCATATAGAGCAAATACTGCAAAAGTGAGTGTTTTACCTCTTATATAATTTGCATTTTATATCTGTAATATACCAATAAATTATATAATAAATTCTTTTGATAATTTTTACATGCTATAATGTAACCCCAATTAACTTAGAACCCTCTATTGTAAATTTATGATAGTGTTTGATAGTTTGAGATATTTCCAATAAACTTTCTCCTTGAACTCTCTGATAAAATCTATCTTCTTATACTGTTTAATTTTTAAATCCAATCCCTGTTAATTTTATCCATCGTATACAATCTGATAATTTTTGACATATGAAATGTTTTTTTAATTAATCTTACTATGCATCTATAATAAAATCCTTTGGTTATCTTCGACCGGATGAAATACCTAATCATTCTATCTTACCGTAAAATTCTCTGATAAATCTACTGATAAAGCTTGTTGCAATGAAATATAGTGCCAATCAACTTTATCTCTGAATCCAGTGAAGATCTTATGATAACGTTTTATAATTGAGAAATGTGACTCCAATCAA
Organism: Thermobia domestica; assembly: GCF_964235325.1. Lineage (NCBI taxonomy): Eukaryota > Metazoa > Arthropoda > Insecta > Zygentoma > Lepismatidae > Thermobia > Thermobia domestica. Next base: position 5,456 of record NW_027657458.1, on the reverse strand, counting down.
CTTTATTTTGAACTCTAATAAAATCTTCTGATAATTTTTTACCTTCATTTCCACCAATTATTTGATAAAAATTTGTATGTTATTTAATATATATTTTGTCAGTTCTAGACTGCGGGAAGTTCTGTTTATAAGATACAAATTTCACTAAGAAAGAGTTCCTATTGTTACGGTAAATGCATCATGATTTTGAAATTTTATAATGGCCATGTGGAAGTCTGTCTATTCCGTTTTTCAAGACATATTTTTTTATCATCACAAGGACTTAGTGATGCCATATTTAAGTCTACAGTATGAACCTCATGCGTAATAATTTTTAAAAAAATATTTTTCTATACTCTTTCTTTCATTCAATAGACAATTTTTATAATCTTCCACTGTTCAGTTTTAGCAACAGTTTTATAGCTTCATAAGCATTTTATTTTTAAACTTTCTACATCATGACAATATTTTTAGATTGTAATCCAATAACCTCGATAAATATTTTTTATTATTATTTTCATCTTTAATTTCCCAAGTACTTTTTGTTTACTTGTAGTATACCATATTTATTTTATTTTCTATCCAATTCATCTAGTAGATCAACTTCATCATGCATTCATTTCAAATCTTCACGTACACCATCAGTAAATATGAGATGCTCTAAACTATCTATATCAGTATAGATTAGCTCAATTTTATTTCCATAATTTTTCTTTTTAACATTGGAATGAAAATCATACAATCTAATTTTTGTAATTCTAATGTACATACACCAACATACATTGGTTCGTCAAATTTTTATTCAGCTCTATTCAGCTCTCAGCTATAAATATGCTTAGCTAACAAATACACCAATAGATACCAATTAGGCACGACTCTTCGTATTGTTTATAATCTGAAACTGTTCTACAATCTAACTGATTTCTAATATTTTCCATTGTTTTTCAAAATACACTATTATTCATGAGCACATAAAACTCTTTTTTAAAACTGGTAATGGTCTTTGTTCTGATATATGTGTTACTTTTTAAATCAATGAATTAGTTAAATTGGAGAACGTGTTGTACTTTAGGTACTTTTAATCCCAGCTATAAATATTTTTTTTTTTTTTTGTATTTTGATAATGAAACACACATTTCTGTGTATTGTAAAATGTTACTTATAATTCAGTATTTTAGACGCAGGAGATTTTCTGTTTTCTGAAAGTAACGGATAATGTTTATGATCATTATGTAACTCCTCTTGATATTCCAAATCTTCTTCAAGTATTAAACTAATATCAGCATCACTAGCTATAGTTATAATTTTATAATCTGTGTATGACCATTTAAATTCTCCATATAGTAAATACTGCGTCATGGCCAACCATATAGATTGTTCGTATCTAAATCTAGCAAATAGGAGCTTTACTTATTTAAATTATAAGCTTTTGTATATTTATTATTAGCATCTTTTGTATATCATTTATTGCATTCAGATAATCAATCCCCTTTCCTTTTTCTATCACTAAACTCATATAAGAATTTATTTGTTCTAGATCAATCTCTTATTTAAAACAAGTGCCAAGTGTCGGGTCCCTACAAAGTAGCTGGGACACCTAAATGGCACATGCCTAGCACATCCTGTGCTGTTAGGGTACTGTACGAAGCAAATAATTTCATATTAAATTTTAAACGGTCATGTAAATCAAGTGCATTGCCAATTTTATCTTTTACTATTTATCCTATAACACCTAAAAATTCCGATGTCTTGTAGCTTGTTAGACAAATTAATAATATCCCTAACAGCACAAGATGTGCTAGGCATGTGTCATTTAGGTGTCCCAGCTACTTTTTAGGTACCCGACACTTGGCACATATGATATTCATGTGCTAAGTATATACTTCAGCTACCTACAGTTTTAGGTACTTGTTACACCTAATTGATATTTGCAACTATGTACCACAAATATAGCACATATATACCTGGCTCAGTTTCGCACTCTACCAGTCATTTGTTTTTATGTCGTTACTTGGGACATATATCTGTCATGTTCTAGGCACGTCTTTTAGGTACATACTGCTTCAGATACCCTAACAGCACAAGATGTGCTAGGCATGGGCCATTTAGGTGTTCTAACTTAATCTCTCACATTTGATGCATTTGTTGCTTCTTTTTCTAAGCGATTGTGTACTAGAAGCAACAAACGCATCACCTTTATTAGATAGCAACTGTCGCCGATCATTTGAAAGTAAATATGGAAGAACCATGAAACCAAGGCGTCATTTCACTCGTCATTTTGTTATAAAATTACATGGCGAGTAGATTTTATCTGATCCCAAACGGTTATCGTCGAATATACACGGTTAAATTAGCACTCTGATTAGCCAAATTTAAAAGACCTCAACAATTTATCCCCCTACAAGCCTCGTTCTTTTCAGCGCCTCCGTGGCGAATCCAAACCACCTCGCGGGTAGTAATCCAAAGGTTGGTGAGTCGCACCCACCCTGGGGTACATTATTTTTACTTGTTTAAAGTGTTTTTACTCACCTTAATGTAAACACATTACGCATATAGGCGATTTAACATATTTTAGGGGAGTAATTTTGTGGTTCATTGACGCTTACGCCATGGGGACATATCTAGAACATACTAGGGACGTTCCCGACGTACATACTAGGCATGTGCCTAGGAGAGGACATAGACTGTGATTATCACTTGCCATTCATGTGATTTCTCTCTCAGAGGTATATAAGGCACATACTGGACACATTCCCATGTACCTGAGGGAACATGATAGGCATATGCCTGCTATGTAATTGTGCTGTTAGGGATCTCAAGTTAAAATTCTGCTTTCAGGATCAGTTTCTACAGTTTTAATTTAAATATCTTCAATTGTAGACTTATCTTGTATAGGTTCAGAGTAACAACCGCCAATCAGTTTTTAGTAATTCAAATACTCTGCTATATTTAATCAGTGTGTAATTCTGAATTAGATGCTATATCATTACTTATCGATTAAATAAAAAGAATTTTGGTATCTTTCATATGGTTAATGAAAATCATAATTATCAAATCGAAATTAATTTTTATTTCGCTCTCCAATATGATCTAATAGTGTCTTTTTAGTCGTATATTTCCAATATTTTAGTATTTTCTTTTTAAAGCTCTGTTTCTCGATTGTAATCAATCTGTGTTAGTAGATATTTTTTTCTTTTGCAAAATGTATATTGAGATCTCTTATCAATTGCATTTTTATTTGTTGTTTGTCGTGAACTTCAATTCATTTATTTAGATCAAAGCACGAAAGGGAAACTTCGTTTGTATGCATAACCTATCTCTGTATATTTTTACCTTAAGGTATCCAAGTAATGACCATAATGTCATGGTGTGAAAGCTTACTGTTGTATCATTTTGATTGTTCATCGTACTGTTTATGTTCGAAGTACTGGGTTGTAATGTATCATTTTCCATCTCCATTTAATAGAGAAAAATATCAATGAAAATTTATCATGCCATTACTTGGCATGATACAAGTTCGGATTCACACTTATACAGTAATAATTCATGTAGTTCAGATTTTAAATGTGTATTAAAATTTAATTTGTTATATATTTATTATATTGTACGCAATATACTTTTTGAGCATTTTGTAATTTCACACTTTTTTCGAAACGTAATATTTACATCCAACACCAAATTTCATAGTAATACTTTTACCAAGTTCACTAAAATGTTTAACAGTGCGGTCCGGCGCTGCTGGCGCCACGACATCACTGCCAACCCATACATCTGACGTGTTGCCAACTACAGATGTTTCCATTTTTCTGATCACCATCTGTATATAAAAATGATCGAAAATGGCCACTATCACTGTCGAATTTATAGTTTTCTGGGTCGCTTAGATGAACAGTGATACTTCGATCCCGTTTAAATTCAAATTCAAACCCGCAACTTGGGAGAAGGGTATATATATATATATATATATATATATATATATATATATATATATATATATATATATATATATATATATATATATATATATATATATATATGTGTGTGTGTGTGTGTGTGTGTGTGGTCGAAAATGACCAATATTAGTGTCGAATTCATAGTTTTCGGAGTCGCCGAGATGATTAATGATCTTTCCGATGCTGTTTACATCGATGCTATTAAAAACGAAAACAGCATATTTTACGGGTACTAAACACATGAGATACGGAGTTGTGCATTTAAATTTTCATTTCGACCCAGCGATGCGGGTAATATAGCTAGTTATAATAATAAAAATAAGCAATAAAATGAGGGTTGGTAATATAGCTATATTTATTACAAATAAAGAGTTAAAGAAATTAATAATTGATAACATTTTTAAAGCTAAAGAAATTAAAAACATAGAGAAAGCTATTAACAAAGGTGTAGTTTAATATTAACTTTATCAATCCAACAAATTAAAAAATGACGAAAGAATTCAAACAGGTAAAAAGAAATATTACGGTGATGTTGTACTTACAATTCCTGTTTTAACTTTAATAGGTTCTATTGTTGTGGGATCTGTAGCGATTGTTAAAATTCTTATAGATAGTAAAAAGAATTAAGAACAATTAGGAGAACAAAAAGACATAATAAATAAATAAGAAACTATTGCTTTTGGTTCAGACTTAACATAAAAGAAAAAACTATAGGCTGTGAGTAACAGTTTTTTTTTTATATAGGAAACGGAACGTGGAATTATAATTTAGGTAACTAGTAATATTGGAACTCATTTAATTTGGTATTTGAAGAGGGAAGTTGTAAATATATATTTGATTCTTTAGGTGGCACTCCTTCTAAGATTCTTATGAGGAATTTGGAGGGAAATTGTTTTATGTAGATGAAATTTAAAAAAAATATTTCATTGTTTTTCTCTTGGATATATCTTTAGCTGGCCATTAAGCTTTAGTAGTTAAAAAATAGATTCTTAAATATATAAAAGGTTGTGTGAGAGAAGTACTGTTCTGAAAAACAGACTAAATCATTATTTAAATAATAGGAATGGTAACATGAAGTTTGGAAGTTTGGTTAATTTGTATGTACACAATTTATTTGATTCCTAATGTTACTAGGAAAAATAATAAACTTAAATATGGGTATAAAAAGTAGAAATATTACTTGGTCAATGTGAAAAAAATTATTAAGTTTATATATATATATATATATATATATATATATCGTAAACATGTTATTTAATGAAGTTGGAATAACGGCAAAAGACAAAGTATATATATAATGAATATTATAGAATATTTGAAATTTAGAATTAAATTAAATATATAACATCTCATATAATTCAAAATTCATTCCATTTGATACTATTAATATTCACTTTGATTCAGTTGATGGAATGATTGTAAAGCATGGTAATTATAACCACAAATCTGCAGAGATTATTGCTTGTTCTAAAACGGAGTCTGAATTTAAACATCCATTCATTTACAACTCTCCTTATACATTAT
>NW_027657457.1:0-27874 GCF_964235325.1 Thermobia domestica | reverse complement strand
ACCATATTGGAAAATGGCCGTGGTCGATGCCGTAAAACTATCTGTTTTTTTCTTTATTCTGTACACAAATCGCCAGAAAATCGTCAGAGACAGAGAGAGATAAAAGTCGGTACAGTTGTGTGGGATAGTAGTGGTCCAATTAACATACTAAAAGTCTTGGAAAATTTGAGTGGAGCTTGATCCACCATCTTGATAAAAAATGGCCATCGCTGATGCAATAAAACGACACTTTTCGTTATTATGCACATAAAATGTCAGAGAATCATCAGAGAGAGACAAAAAAATCAGTACAGGTGCATGAAATAGTGGTCTAATTAACGTAGTAGAAGTCCTGCGAAATGCGAGTAGAACTGAGGCCATCATATTGGAAAATGGCCGCCGCCAGTACGGTTAAACTACCATTTCGAAACGAGTCTGGTAGATTTTAATCCAGCTCAGGTAATAAAGACCTAGTCAATTTTCCTTTAATCCATGCCCCCGACAGTGACACCTTGTTGAGGATGATTGTCACTTCCTGGTTTTCCCTCATCCATGAAATCCAGAACTCCAAACAATACCGACTTCTTCATTTTCCTTAAAGAAATATCAGTCACAATGGCCTTGGTACCAGTTCGTAGGAGAAGTGTAGTATAGTGTAGTGTTTACAAGTACAGTCACATCATATATACGTTCACCACTTGTCACTACTACCAAGGAATGTGCTTTATCGCTTTAGTTTGACATCTTTGAAATTACTCCCAATATTATTTCGTAGTGCTATCATCTCAATCTCGAAAGCCGCAACACAGGTGATTGTATCATCACCTGTGATGCCGGTAGCGATCGACATATTAAGATAACCAAGAAAGTTCTGTCACTTTTTGTGGAGGTCTGTGTTCCATTGACTCTCACACCCTGAGTTGAATGCGAATGGAGATAAGGTGAAGGTCAGTTGTTGGTGTGGGTATATCCAACATACAACCTGGTTGTGAGAATTCAGTTATACCGTAAAATTGCGTAAGGACAGAGTGAACATGGGACCTTCACTGAGCGTCATAATGACATGTATGCTGTACGAGTTCAAATTGAGGTCAAATGCCGTTGCAGCAGGGCAGAAAATATGGGAGATCTTTAGCGAGGGTATCGTGACTACGCTGACAATGCAACTGTGGTTTTATAAGTTTAAATGAAACACTCGAAGACGCACCACGTGCCAGAAGACCAACACATGCACAAAATGAAGATCTTCAGGCAGAAAATGAGGCGAAATTGTGGCCAGACATGTGAGGAACTGGGACTACAATTCAATGTGAGGGGCCATTCGGCAATATCTCCATCAACTTGGGAAGCACTACAAGTTGGGTTGATGGGTCCCACATGATTTGACTCCGGAACAGAAGGTAACCCGAGCAGACACCTGTGTTTCTTTGTTGTCTCGTCTGAGGAAGGAGCCATTTCTGGACAGGGTGTTAACACTTGATGATAAGTTGATCCTGTACGAAGCTCTACGGCTCCGTCATCATTGGTTAGCATTTCGTGAACCAGTTCCAAACGAGCCGAAACCAACATTGCACCAGAAGAAGGTCTTCCTGTGTGTTTGGTAGACTGCCCGCGGCATCATGCATTGGGAACTGCTAACAGTTGGTCAGAGCATCAATGCAACTGTGTACTGTCAGCAATTGAGCCGTGTTCAACGAAGACTCAAAACTCTGGAGCCAGCACTTCTGAATCGCAAAGGGGCCCTCCTGTTACAGGACAACGGTAAGCCTCAGGTAGCTAGGGTAACCAGGGACACCATTCTACGCCTTGGATGGGAAACACTATTGCATCCGTCATACTCCCCAGACGTTACATTGTTCGATTATCACCTGTTCCATTCCTTGAACAATCACCTTATAGGACACCAGTTCAAATCCCTAGTAGAGCTGTAAAATGTACTTGATACCTTCTTCGCTTCACGGCCCACCACGTTCTACCGTGGTGGAAACCATGGCCTTCCAAAACGTTGGCAGAGGGTCTCTATGCTCATGGGGACTATTTTTGATCTTCCAAGTACGTCTTACATGACATACCGTTGTTCGAAGGTGGTGGGTGAAAAAGCCACAGAACTTTCTTGATTATCTTTATACGTTCATTGTGTTCACGAAAAGGATTGTGGCATCGAAGCCAGTTGACCAACGTCTTAATATCGGCATCATCACGAGCTTTCCTTGAATGTTTAGGTTCTACGTGTTGATCACCCGATTTGTATTTGACATGACAAAAGTTTTCGAGGTTATCGCTAATTCCAGTTGTGGCTGGGATACTCAAAATCTATTTAGTCACAACACGATCTAACACTGCGGTCGTGAAACAAAGCTTCAATACACTTAACTGACCGCATGAGGCATTGTTCTATAGTCAAGTCGGTCCACAAACCACTCCAGAATTTATCAGTTCTTCTGATGGTAAAATATCCACTAGCGCAGTATTTCCCGTACTCATCTGTGGACTTTTCGCTTTGGAGAGCACACATTTCCTGACGGTACAAGTGGCATGAGTTCGCACAATTTAAATGTCCTGCAGCGTGGGAAGCATGTCATTAATACACTGAAGATGTAATGCCCAGTTTTCACTTCTTTCAACATGTATAAATGTTCCAAGAGTTGAACATGACGAAAATGTTGAATCCATAAGTAGGCCATTTTCTTGTCCTGTACTGGATCTAGAAACTGGATACATCTCTCGTACGGCGTCATCAGGTGTGCTTTATGCTGACTCTGAGTAGTTTGTTTTGAAGTTTGGTGATCTCTGAGTCGAGTCCGGGTCCAACAGCGTGAACTGTTTTTACTTTTGAGAGATGTAAATGGATAATGACAGTTGAGTCAGCAAATGAGCCCACACTGCTCGTCATTACATAGACAGCAAAGTTGAAATATGAATATATCACTGAGACAGGGGCATTTATCTTTTTAGACAGACGAAATAACTAACAATTTTCAAATTTTTGTACTAATATTTACACAATCAATAAATATTATATTTATAAAATAGTTGTTTCTTTTCATACATTGCCACTGGTTCACAGCTTTGTAGTGTAAAGCTGGGGGAGGCCATTTTCCAAGATAGTCGTCGATGCTCCACTCGGATTTCGAAGGACTTTTACTATGTTGATTGGGCCACTATTTCATGCGCCTGTATCGACTTTTATCTGTCTGGCGATTTTCTGGCGTTTTCTGTGCATAATAACGAAAAACGTAGTTTTACAGCATCGGTGGCGGCTATTTTCCAATATGGCGGCTGAAGCTCCACTAGGATTTCCCTGGACATTTAGTATGTTGGTTTGACCACTATTCCATACATTCCTGCCAATTTTTATCTCTTTATGAATTTTTTTCTACCATTTTGTCTAATTTGCCTACACTATAATCGTTTCAAATGGATAGACTGAATTATGTCTGAACAAAACAGAGCGAGTTCTAAGCTGTTCGAAATAAGAAGTTAATACTTTGAAGGGGAAATTCATATGTATCTTGTTTCGACACAATTGAAACGAAATGAAATCTTTCAGTTTAACGTTTCACGTTTATATATTCTTTAGGGTGAGGAAGATGAATGATAAAGCAAGTGAATGATGATGGAAGAATTGTTGAATTGTAAGAGGAAATAGGAGTATCCCTAAAAAACGTAAGGACACGATGTTGTCCACCGTAAGCTTACTAAGTCGGGGATCGAACCAGAGACCTCACGCAGGAGAGATAAGCACTCTAAAATTGAGTCATCATTTCCATCACAAGTATATCGGGTACTGTCCACAGAATACTTTTCATCCAATAAGCATTTTTATACTTTTCAGGATTTTCAGGGTACATATCAGGCGATTCTGACATGGAACTCTTTTTTGCTCGTACCTTTTTGACTCCGGTCTTTCTGTCCTTTCCCTTTTGTCTGAGCCCTTCTAGTGACACCGTCTGTCATTAAGTATTCACATATAATTTTGATCACGCTTGCTTCAAACAAGACGCAGCACCACCACATTATGAACTGAATTTTTCATAATGCTTACGTAAAATCTTTGCACAACGATGGACTGGAAAAAGAGGGTGATCGAATGACCTGCAAGATTTTCCGATATATCAGTTCTGAATTAAGTTCTATAGGGGGTACATTCAGTACAAGGAGTATCACAACAAATCACACAACCGAAATGATTTACGTCATCTCATTGTTAAAGAAGCAATAAGATTTCCTCGTGATATGCTATAGCATACACTTTCCAATTTTTATGACAGGATGGCCTACTGTGAGACAATCGATAGAACGTAAGTAAAAGTCACATTTTCTTATTCATGCTCTATGTAATATGAAAGTGTAGAGTTACTCACAGGAAACTTACTTTCAGAAATCTCAATTTGTTAATGTCAAGCGTAGCACACTATGTCGTAAAGAATTTGTGACACCGATAGGTCAAAAGTTAGTTCAATTTCTAATATCGAAAAACAAACTTAGTCAATATTGATGTGCCACACATATAGTTTCTATTTAAAGAATATTGTGTGAAATCCAATTTGACAAAATCCAGCTTGGCTGCCACGATGATCACACCTCCGTTCATTTACAAAAATCTACACTTGTTTTTCCTCGACCAGCATTTGCAAACATTTTCCTCTTCTCCATTCACGTATTTCATTATTAATTCTCTATCGGATACTTTTTTCTACTAGATACAATTGTCAAACGTAGCATTCCCTATTCCGTAAACGAATGTAGATAAGAAAATAATGAGTTCATATTCTCATTTGTGGGAAGATTCTAGCCTACATTTGTGTGTCTAACATACTCCTTTCTTTTTTTTAAAATATAGTGTACAATATCCAATACCTTCGACTCGAGAGTATGTCATGACACCAAACCGCACTAAATGCAGCTTTTGCATCAATGCCAGTGTCGTGCCGTGGAAAATCAGTGCGTGGGGCAAGGGTATACTATGACACCCCGTAAATAAGAATGATGTCGACAGACCAGGCCCCAAGCGCCACCATGGTTTGCACGAAGCGTAATAAAATTTTCAAAAATAAACTCTTCTTTTCCTTTATTTTGAGCTCTTTTTATTACTTTTTCATTGTATTTTACATATGTGTACACCCAACCATAAAAATATCTCCCCATTAAGTGCTCTAATTCCACAACTTAGGTAAAGGTAATTTGCAGTTGTGAGTAAGGATGTTATAAAATAGAGGATCTGCCCACATGTATCTTCATCATATGAACTCAATGAAGCCAAAAAACAACCAAGCATCGTCTAAACGGGGACGTCTGATTGGCTACTCTCGTTTCCGCCATGATTGTTCGCTCGAAACATTGCGATCTTAGTTGCGTGTAGTGGGCAGAGTAGGTGTGGCGAAGCTATGGCTTCACGATTTTGTTGTATGGGCAGATCCTCTATTTTATAACATCCTTGGTTGAAAAAAAAATGAAATGAAATCTTTGAATTTTACGTCCCACGGTTATGCCGGTTAGGCTAAAGGAGACTGTGATAATGAGAGGAGTGAAATGGTGGAATGAAGAAAGTGGGAGGAAACGGGAGAACCCCGAGAAAACCCACGAGCACGGTGTTTGTCCACCACAAAGTTCACTTGGCGGGGGCTGGGATCGAACCCGGGACCCCAAGCACCAGAGGTAAACGCTCTACCACTGAGCCACCGCACCCCCAATTTGCAGTTGTGAGAACGCCTAGACAGATGCAACCCAATCCATACGAAACTTTTCTCGGCACTGACAGCAGTTGGTAGCACTGAGTCAAGTCTTTATGCAATTAAAATTGTGAGTAGATGACGCACGAAACATTTCTCCATTCTGAGATGAACCTCTCTAGTTCAGAACGTATTGTCCAATGAGCATCATATGTTAATCTCAATATTGCTGTTTATGTAATGTGTTATTTCATTATATAATGCATATTCAAAGAAATAAAAACACTGATCACACATGAATCAGAAAATGCTTGAAAGTAGACGAAAATATCAAATATAGAACAACTGCTGGAAATAAGTTTGTAAATCACTGTCTGCATTGACAGACCTTCTCCAATTCTGCTTATTTTTTCATCCCTTTCTTTCCAGGGAAAAGAAGATCTTGCTTGTCACACTGAGTACGCATTGAAATAGAAACACTTCAAAATGTTTCAGCCTAGTTGAGATTCGAACCCGGGTCTACCGAATATAAGTTCAATGCGCTAACCATTCGCCTACCGCACCACTTATCCTTCCACCAAAACTAATACCTACTTAAAATCGTTTCATGGTAAATATAAACAAAATACTAATGCTTGTGTGAGTGTCTTAATGACATACTCGAGGGAAATATCACGATACGTTCTTCAAGTTGAGGTTACGTCATCGGTTTCTAGAATGGTCCCGATTTACAAAAAAAAAAAATCTTTACCATAACTTCTAATTTGAAAAGAAGAAAAGACGACAGAAATTATTTTCACAATCTTTAAATTGTATCAACACGTGTAGAAATAGATAGTTCTGTGTTTATGTTACATAACTACTAGTTTATTTCCTTATATTCATATGAGGAATTTGTGGCAAATTGAACCGGTGGCAATAGCCGAGTGATCCCGGGCGTTCGGCTTCTGATCATGAGGAGCAATCCACTAGGGGTTCGAATTCCTTTGAAGAGCAAGGTCGGAATTTTAATTGTCCTCAGTATTTCTCTGTTTGTGTTCCTGTAGTGTTTGGAATACGTCGAAAGGACATGAGGTGCCAGTGGCGAATAATACTCCGGTTGGGGCAGTTTGTTTTTTAAAAAAAATGTGAAAGCAGGAAACTCCCATTGCAGCTACCTTGGTTCAAATCTCGTCGTGGCAATCATTAATGTTTTTGTATGGGAAGCTAATTTTAATAATTGTTATTGTAATTATGTTATTCCTTTATTATTATTATTATTATTATTATTATTATTATTATTATTATTATTATTATTATTATTATTATTATTATTATTATTATTATTATTATTATCACAGTATTAAAGAAAAGTAACATAGTCGAAGATATTCATAGGAACAGAAAAGCTATACAGTATGTCAGATGTTTCTTACGTTTACACATGATCGCAATTACATTATTACGTTTATGGATTTAGATAGAATTATCATTTTAAGACAAGAAATGGAATATAAATATTTGTTAGCTGATAACATTAATGCATTTTGTTTGGCCCTTCTTCTAGGTAAAAAGGTGAAGTGACAACTTAAATAGGATCATTCTCGTGACTAGAGTTGTAAGTTCGATCACTATTTGCAACTTCTACACAGGTTGAAACAATTCCTAGGAACTCATTTTTGGCCCATAGTACAGCAGGAAGGACGTGTTTAGCCCTTATGTATTCATCAATTCTTGTCCGAATATGTTAAGTTTCCAGACAATACGAATTAAGGTTGATAAGGATGACGTATTTTTGTGTTGTTGTCATTTCACCTCTGAAGGAAGTCGTCTCAACTGTGAGACCCAGAGAAATTGAATATTTTTCTTGCTAGTATACATCAGAAGTATTAATATTGCTAATTATAAAAATTTCCTTCACTGTCTTAGCCAGAATCGAACCCGCGACCCAAGATTAGGAAACGAACGCTCAAGCCACTAGTCTAAGATATCTAATCACTTATTAACTTACTCTCTTATGATCATCAAAACCTTTAGGGTACTTCCCGTAGATACAGGAAGATGAAATGTAGTATCCGGGCTTGGAGTAGCATGCAAGTAAACAAATAAAAAGCAACAGGATGATATTTCCCTCCACCAAGTCCCTTTCAATAGAGTGTCTTGATTAATCAACAAAAAGACGTGAAATCCAATCAGAAAATTCATAAAATATAAAATATGTAGCCAAGACTCGACTTCGCAATAATAATAATAATAATAATAATAATAATAAGGGAATAACAGAATTACAATATCAATTACGTAAACAATACCTTCCAATTAAGAAAAAATAATAAATGCCACGCCGCGATTCGAACCCGGGTCACTGTAATGGCAGCTACCTGCTGTCACCCTTTGACACCCTTTGAAGAAATTAAACTAGTAGTCATGTTAGATAATCATAGCACACACTATTTCTACACGTGTTGATATAATTCAAAGATGTGAAAATAATTTCTACCGTCTTTTCTTTGGAAACTAGAAGGTAAAGAAGAATTGTAGGGATGGGCACGAGGGAGTTCGAGCGAGTTTAAACACAAACTCGACTCGAAATAGACATCTTTGAGGTCGACTCGAAAAATTTCTTCCAACTCGACTCGAATTTGACTCGAGTTTCGATTCGAGTCGAGTCAAAAGGAGGAAAATCGAGCCAAATGCTGTGTGTAGTTTCAAGTACTTTTTTCAAATATCCTACATAAACAATATAATTGTTATCAATGATGCTACTACTACTACTACTACTACTATTAGTACTTCTACCTTTTATTATTATTATTATTGTTATTATTATTATAACAGCACCATGTATAAACATGTAATATAGGTATATTTGAATACTAAACACGAGTTGACCACTGACCTCGGTAGTCATGAAGTCTAGGAGGTAAGGACATCGTTTACGAGGTTCTGGATTTGAGTTCCGGAGAAGCAAGCATCCGGGCTCAAACCAAAAACGTTACAATTTAGAGGGTGCCGGCCAAACTTGTTCAAAACTGCTTGACCCGGGTTTAGGGTTCTCAACGGCTCGAACGGATCGGCTCACAGCTCATTCAATATTGAGCCGAGCCAGTAGCTCACCCAGCCAAGCCGGCTCGAGGCGAAGCAAACCGAGCTGATGGCATACCCCAGCCAAATGGCTCGAGCCGAAGGCTCACCTGAGCCGAGTAGGTGCCTCATCTCAATCGAGTCAGCTCGACCTGTTCGCTCAGTTGAACTGAGCTAAGTCAGTTAACACTACTACCTCGGTTGGGCTGCTTCGGCTCAAATCTTCGACCGTGCAGGTCTTAGCCTTAGTAGTAAGAAATACAGTATATACTTATGTTAGTGCTTACGACATTTGAGACTGTCTTGTTATAAAAATCCCTTGTCGTCTTGTTAATCGAGACGCGACGAGATGAGCAACACTAAAAATATTCCACATTAATGCTTACATTTCTCATAGCTCTCGCTTTGCCGTCTAATCAGATAATAATTTCAAACGAGCTAAACGAGCGAGCCATTTATCAAACTCGACTAGACTGAAACTCGACCCCAGAACAGCGATTCGACCTGGAACTCGACTCGAAAAAATTTACCTTTGTCTTGACTTGAAATTCAACATGAATTCGCTTCGAGTTTCGAGTCGAGTCAAGTTATAGCTCGACTCGTGCCCATATCTAAAGAATTGTAATGTAAATCGGGACCATCGCTGAAAACTATGACGTAGACTCAAGTTGAAGAACGTTTTGTGACATGTTCCTCATTGAGAAACATCTATATAAGTTTATTTTGGTTTAAAGAAAGAAATCGCGAGGAAGTCATTGTGACACATAAGTAACGTCTCCTTATAGGGGGATAAATCGTTGAGTCCTTTTAATTTGACAAACAGAGTGCTCCTTTAACCGTGTATATTCGACGATAACCGTTTGCGATAAGATAAATTGCGTTCGCCATATAATTTTATAAGAAAATTACTCGCATCTCTTTACTTTATTTCATAGTTTTCCCATATTCACTTTCTAATATTCGGCGACAGTTGCCATCGAAATTAATACAATTATACGCATAAAAATAACAATAAAATAATAATAAGAAGAATAAGAATAAGAATAAGAATAATAACAGAGTTACAATATCAATTACGTAAACAATACGTTCCAATAAAGAAAAATAAACGTCACGCCAGGATTCAAACCCGGGTCACTGGAATGGCAGTTCTCTGCTTTCACACTTGATATAAAAATAAGAAAATAAACTAGTAGCTATATTAGATAAACATACCACACACTATTTCTACACGTGTTGATGCAATTCAAAGAATGCGAAAATAATGTCTGCCGGCTTTTCTTCTTTAGAAATTAGAAGTTACGGTGAGGAAGAATTGCAGTAATGTAAATCGGAACCAGTTAAAAACGATGAGGTAGTCTTATCTTGAAGAACATTTCGTGATATTTTCCTCATTGATGAAGGTCTGTATCACTTGTTTTTGAGTTAAAGAAGGAACCTCGAGTAAGTCATTGTGACACTCATAAGGAACGTCTCCTTATACGAGTATTTTGTGTATAGTCTTACATGCAATGCTTTTAACTAACTAATAGTTTAGGCGGAAGATGAAGTGACGAGGTGGTAAGTGTTTAGCGCATTGAACTTATATTCAGCGGACCCGCGTTCAAATCTCGGTCAGGTTCTAACTTTTTCAAATGTTTTAATTTCAATTTCAATACGTACTCAGTGTGACAAGCAAGATTTTCCCTCCTCCAGAAAGAAAAAAATGTTGGAATGAGGAGAATTGGAGAAGGTCTCTCAATGAAGGCAATCATTTACTACATTATTTCCAGCAGTTGTTCTAGATTTGAGATTTTCGTCTACTTTTAAGCATTTTCTGATTCATGTGTGATCAGTGTTTTTATTTCTTTGAACATACAGTATATAGTGAAATAATACATTACATACACAACAATATTGAGATTAACATATTGTCGGGGCCGGTGGCAGGAGGCGATCAGAACTTTTGCGGCCACTGGTGAGGGAGTCCCACCACAGGTCACGAACATAAAAAGAGATTATTAGCGACAATATCTCTACCAAAGGTAGCCGAAATCAAACTAACAGAATAATTAATAAAGGACCACGAAAGGTCTCAAGAATATCACTGACTTAGAGAGTAGCCTGACATTAAAAATGTAATGGAGCTGAGCAGTCTATGGGGCTCGGCAATTTATTAGTACGGTAAGGAGGAGGTCCGTCCTGTTCAAACAATGTCCGACTAACCAGGCTGTCGGCAAGGTGAGTTGATAGAGAGAGAGAGAGAACAGGATGAGTGCCTATGTATGACAATAATTAATTACAAAGTTCAAGCACGAGTTTACGAGATTATAAGGGAGCCTTGATCCATGAATGTCCCGCAGGTAATTGCCAGCACTTTAGGGCAGTGGCGGCTCCAAAGGGGGGTCACTAGTTAACGTGAAGCCCACACAACCACGAGATTAATTAGCACACCAAAATAATAGACAACTAGGACTCGTGCAAAGAAATAAATATTTGTAGCGGGACGACAACTTAATAATTAGGCACGTATTATACAACAATGAATTGAAAAATAAAGCTAATGCAATGGAGACAGGATTATTAACACACTTAATGGACCTCAAATACATAAAACTTCACAAGACAAGGTCAGGCTTGGCTATACTTAAATAATTCAGCCTAATAACAATTTAATCGATAAAACAATAAAATGGAAGAGATAGTTATCGCTAACAACCTTAGTTGTAGAATCACTTTACACAAACACTGAAATCGGATATTGGGTGCAAAGAAGTAGACGTGATTCTGAGTCGATGCGAGGAATCAAGATGCACAATTAAAATCACTAAAACAATTTAAATCACTCACCTCGCAATTCAACACCTACACAGATGAAAGAGTTCCAAGTGGCCTCTGGAGATATCGTCGAGTCCTGTATAAGTCCAGTTGAGCTTAGCGTGGTAACAAGATGTTCGTTGCAACCAAGAATTCCCAGAAGATGTCTGTATTGGTTCGAGCGGTAAAACCAACAAGATGCTTCCACTTCCTACGGAGAGTGAAGTTCTTTCTCCAATCGGAATTCTCACGGCGAATGCAGGAATAGTACTGGAGTCGCAGAACACACACAGAAGGGTGATGGTTCACTCAACTACAGAAGATAAAGAGTTCGGTCCTCAACAGGCGTGACTGGTGTAGTGGTTCACGTAGGAACCAGAGAACGAAAGAGATGTGATAATAATGACTTCGACGAACGGCTTCTTCGGAGGTACTTTCTGAGAGAATATGAGTAGGTGAGGTCGTACTTTGAAAACTTTAGATAGGCGTTTTAAATAACTGGAACGCCGAGTTAGAATAGTATGAGTTTTATTGTAAGTTGCTTTTGTACAGCGCAGAAGAGTTGTTAAGCAATAAGTTGTTATACATCAGAGATAATTTTAGATGACGCACAAGTCTAGTGGCGTATGCGTGAAACTTGAGAGGGGTCAGAATATGACCAATGATAAAAGAGAAACAAGGGCAGTTCAATGAAGAGATTGAATTACGACTGCCTGCAAGTAGTAGTAGTAAACTTACTAGAAACAACGTTCAGCACAGTAACAAAGTTCTTGCTGTATTGCACACACGAAATGAAAACAGAGATGGTCCTTGGTAGGAGAACGGAGATGACGGAGTTCTCCACTAACACAGTGTAATAACACACTCTGGTAATGCACTAAGTTCTTCTCTCTATGACTCTAACAAAGTCAGAGAAGAAACGCAAGTCCGGCGGGCGAAGGACAGAAGCCTGAGCCCGAAGAGTGGGCCGGAGCCCCCGGCGGCGAGCACGAAGCTCGTGCCTCGTAGACACACAATGATTTCCCCCTGAGAACAGCTTGTACAGCTATTTGTATTCAGGGAGTTTATTCACACGTTACGTACGTGGGAGTATAGTAGGGTGGTATCTTCCCAAAAAGGGCGGATACTCGTGTGCAATGAAATTAGTCTTTACGTTTAGATTGGGTATTGATAATCTAAACGACTATTTAGGGTGTTAACTAGAATAGTCACGCATGCGCGTTATTACAAACAGTATAAGGCTTTAGCGTCATCTGGTACATAATATCCAAATTAAAAGTCAAAGGTTAATTTGATATTACAAAGAAAATCAAGCTTTATCCAGATTTTACAGGTTTCTTAATCGTTTCACAATGATACCAAAAATACAAGTGTTCCCAAGACACTTATTTTATACGGTGTCAAAATAGACATATTTAGTATTTTCGAAGTGTCAACTTCGGCGCCAAAATGTTAATTATACGTCTACCATGTTTTTGAGAACATCTGGGCTTAAACAGAGGACAATGAGAGTATTCAGAAAATAACATCAGACTCTCAGATAAGACACAAGGGTTAGATATTCCCTTGCACGTGCAGCGAATCGAAGGTTATAGGTTACCAATTCAGATCTGTTTCTCAAGATGCAAAGAGGGGAGAAAAAGATATGAGTTTCCTCTTACGAGACAATAGCTAACTTTAAGTATTCGTCTGGCTTAGTTATTCCACAGAAAGAACAAAATATAAAGAGAGAAATTTAACATTGACTAATACCTGCAATAATTACATGGCAATAAAGCAATTAAAAGGTTTTTAAATAGTAATTATGAATTTAATAACAGTAAGAAAAGCAAAAAATTAGGTCGGCCCGAAGGCGCCTCAGGTCGGCCGCTACAGTCCTCCCGCGTAAAATAAAAAAAAATAGACGAGGGAACTGAGGAATATTTTTTTTTGACTACTTGGGCTTAATTTTTTTTTAAAAAAAATTAAGTGGCAATATTGTTTTTTTAAACTTTAGAGTTGGCAACACTTTTTTAATCTTTAGGATTGGCAACACTGCTTAATACTCATACATAGATATATTCAATTAAAATTTCTTAGTCCTAGTTGGCAACACTTACTAATTCTTTAAGTAAAGTTCATAAAGGTAAAACTTTTTTTTTTTTGCTTATACCAGCGAATATTATTTTATACACAATTATAGCTAAATAATCGAAGTACTTAAATCCATAAAGTAAAAACCCATTGAAATAATTATATAGTATTAGGTAACACCATAATTAAATAATGACACAAAAGTAGTTATATCAGTAGTACAGAAGTACTCGTTAAAATCCCAAAATAGCTTAAATATATATTTTTGTGTATATAAGAAGATATACGATTATCTAAAGGTCTAATACCTAGGTCATACCCAAACAATTAAAAAGTTAAAGAAATGTTTATATATATACACCTATAACTAGAATTAAATATGAAAACCCAAAATTATTATTAAACTACGTTAATAAACAAAGTTATCATTAGACTACCAATTATTTAGGTATAAAATCTCGATTGTGAGTGAATCACAAATTTAAGAAATTACTACATGGCTCTACCAATGGTTATATACGTATAATACAGAGTTCCTAGTTGATACGATTTGTTCCTACATATTTACAAAACTAAGCTTTGTCTATAAAAATATACAAAGACTAACAAGGCCAATACAACCTGATTTCGTATAAATACACTATACCTATTAAAACACTATAGCGAGGGATAACACAAATGACTTCAATTATGTACAGTACACATTTAAAATAATTTTTTTTTTACTCAGTTTTTATAGTTATTATTATTATAATACGAGTTCCTATATATACAAAGGATATACCTATATGTAAAGGAGATGGATGACCCATACTAAAATAATATAGTTAGATATTAAACTCAAGTAACATGCAATTATGCTTTACAAATCAATTATAACTACAAAGGAAGTATATATAGATAGCAAATATTTACACGCATTTTTTTTTTTTACTAATTTGCAATCATTTACGGTAGTTGGAGTCTTAATCTCTCTACACATTCAAGGACTGCACATGTCCTAAACGAAAGTTCCACTAGGTATATATACAGAATTACTAAATTTAACCAAAGATTTGAATGACTTCTATATTATTAAAAGTACAAGAATCAACTACTTAAAATTCTAGGGATTATACACACTACATAGAATCGCAAGACTACCGTATACAGAATATAACTACATTAGTTAATGAAGGATTTAATTCATTTTTTTTTATTATTATTATATGTAAATTTTCTTTTTCTCTACGTTTTGTTTTTGGATACTTTAATTAAAATTTACACATTATCTCAGACTCCAAAATGGTCAAAACAAACCATTAGTTACACGATAAGAAAGGGAGCCAGTTTGTTTTTATGCTCTTCTAGTCTTTACCAAAATTGGGTTACTGGGACTCCCTGAGGTCGAAGGTTATCCACTACCGGAGGGTAGTTGGGAATTGACGCTCAGATGTTTTCTATTCCCTTTTTTTTTTTGCTACTACACTCCACGCTGAGGTCAGGGTGGTGTGAAGAAAAAGAAATTATACTACAGCCCTGTCTGGTAAGGGTCTGGTTTTTCTTTAAACAGAGAACGGCCAAAAGAAGAATTTCTATGTTTCATACAAGCTTTCGAATGAAAGGAGGGCTGAATTCTTTTAGCGCGAAAGGGATAAACTAGGACATATATATTTTCTTTAAACGCTTTATAACATTCATCCTTTTAAACAATTTGAATTCAGTACGGAACAGCGTATGAATGTTTCGAAATGAACCCCTTCTAAATAGCATTTATATGGAACACGACTCAATACAGGGTGTTCATAAACTAAATGGCAATGTTTACAGTTACGTCTAAAAAATACCTAAATTACAATATGGCGCAAACGACCAATATACAAGATCAATTATTGTCTAAACTTTCAACATTTTCATTTAACAATATGCCAATTAACGCTGTTCAATATTATTGTTTAGTGACTATGGTCACGCAGTTGAACAGACGCTTAACAAAATCAATCAAATAAATCATCTCAATTTATAGAATGAACTACCACAAATAATTAATCAACGCAGTTGAACAGACGCTTAACAAACTTAATCAAATAAATCGTCTTAATTTATAAAATGAACTACCACAAATAATTAATCAACGCAGTTGAACAGACGCTTAACAAACTTAATCAAATAAATCGTCTTAATTTATAAAATGAACTGCTACAAATAATTAATCGATAAGAGAGGTAGAGTTACAATATAGAATTTTAAATCAACATATATTTAATTGTACTCTTCGCACAGAGGTACTTCGCTTTTACGTCATTTTATTAACAAAGGAACCAATATAACTGAAGTACTGACGTTTAGAAATTAACAATGAATTTAAATATAACTTCAGGCAATTATCTTGTTGCCTTACTATGATAACAACTACCTTTTACAGTAAAATATTGATATCATTCAATTGGTAGGTCTTAATTTCAACCTGGATATTCACCAAAAATTCATATTAATTATAACATATAGTAGATATCAATTATCATAGGCATTATAACGAATAATATATCAAATGCCATTATCATATTTATTATAATGTATATTCACGTTAGAATATTATTAGAATTACAGCTTAAAATGTCTATTCCTGGTAAATACAATAATCAATATATCCAAATGATAAAAATAGAATGTGCCACAACCTCATAGAAATACAATCGAACGGGAATAGACTATAATTACTTAAATACATTTAAGAACAATTAATACAATTCAACGAGAATTCCTTACAGGAGACATGATGTCGACTCTTAGATACAAATTAAGTTGGCACTCGGACGGCAGGAGGCAAGAGAGGTATAATAAAGATTACTTTTAGCCTATCTTCTAATATTAACTCATATGACCCTGGGACTTACATTTACTTCGCATTTATTCATAATTTTAACTTTGAGGAATTTAACCGCGTATTTACATTTTAGAGACCTTTTGGGATATCTATACGCACAAAAGAACGATTTATCATTTCAAATAGGAGACAAGAAAGAGTTTATATGCAGTTACAAAGTGATCAATAATGCACTTATTTACTAAACAGGGCGGCTGTATTTGACATTTAGGCCCGATAAGAATTTTATTCTAGAAAATAACTCGATTCCTGGACTTGCAGAAGCATTTCTTTTACTCATGATATTATAACATCACTAATTTACGCGGAAGCTAGAAAACATAACAATACTTGATACATTGGACAAGCGAATTTAATTATCTCTTCGGACAACCTTAGATTTTCTTAAGGACTCGTGCTTGGACTCATTAGGGAGCAAGAGTGCTCAAAAGGATTAGGTCTACACAAACGCACCTTTGATTAGATTAGGCACTCGCGAGCAAGAACATTTATGACCATTTAAATACAACATTAGCTTCCATATATATCATTACCATCTCGAAAAGCACATAATTAAAACTTTAACACCATAGGGTGTCTTTCGAACGAAACACTGGGCTTCCTTCCGAAAGAACCAAACATTCTCTGGTCGTTCGTTAGTAAACTGAACGATAATAAACAGCTGCGGGACCTAGGGGGTCCATAGCGACCTGGGATGTAATAGGAGGGTCCCGTACCTTTAAGGGGGTAAGCCTTCTCAAAGATCCGGCTTAACTTCCTTACAATTACGCGGACGCACCATTATACAATAAGGTCGATATAACAGAGGATCAACATTAGAGATTGCGCGATTCTCAGCTAATACAAGCGATAGAAACAAGCGGCAATTTTCTGAAACGACCAATTTACGCTTTGGGGCTGATAATTATAGTTAATTATCACGTTTGATGGAATTGGTACAATAAGATCGATTCAACGGAGTATAAACATCAGAGATTGCACGATTCTCAGCTAATACAAGCGATAGAAACGGGTGGCAATTCTCTGAACGACCAATGTACGCTTTGGGGCTGATAATTATAGTTAATTATCACGTTTGATGGAATTGGTACTCTTTTTAGGAAAGGGAATTGACACATCCTAACCTAATCTAGACTCCATGAATTACTGCTGGAACAAGGGAGAGGTATGTTCACTGTCTCAATATTTTCCGACAGGGTGTCTCCCAACGATACGTTCCAAAATTAGATAGCTCGCTAAAATTTACAAGATAATTACACAACTCGAGGCATTAGCGCTCGGCAAGGAATAGCAAAATTAATAACAATACTACAGAGCACGGTTTTACGTCCTGAACAAATGAAATTATTTACACAATGACTACGGTCGAATTTATCGTGACCGGAAAGTGATAAATTTATCGATAATTCAACTTCTAACATAATGAATAAGAAAAGATTCATTGATTAATAATGTCTACTAATAAATTATTTAAACGTCTCCTTAATTAATAACAATAGCTAAACACAAACGGAATTGTTAGGATTAATCTTTCTACTACATTAAGTTCACGTATTTCTTCCTTAATAAAACAGCCTTACACTGGCAATTAAAATTTACAAGAGCTTTATTCAAATTACAAAACTTTGATGCCATGGACTTCAAAAAGCAATAACGCATATCCTAATACTTTACGCTCTTATCATTCAATCAAAATACAAGGGACTTCGCGGTCTTAAAATACAGGGTACTATACTTCAGGGGTGTCCCACATTAGTGTTGTCTTTATTCAAACACGACTTAAAATAATAAAATAACGAGTTAGGCTTAATATTACAACAGCTTATTAAGAATGGTCTCTACTTAAAACAAATTACTAACTGAATTTATTGCCCTTTTAAACTTTCAATCTTGGTGTACTTAATTCTCTCATAATTAACAAAAAGCACGTCCATTCATAAATAATAAAATTAAATTGGCCTCCAAGAAGATTTTTAAAATAATTTGAAACTTCAAAATCACAATAATGAATCTCATTATGAACTTTTACTGAGAAACGAAACATATTAAGGCTTTAGTTCGCATAGTTCGTGTAAGGAATCTCTTTAGCACCTAACATAATATTTAATTTACCACTAACGCTGAGAAGCCAGTCGGGGAAAGATCAAGAATTTACCCACAATCAAAGAACTAACAACGCGTGAGTATAAGGACTCACAGAATGAAAATTTCAAAATAAATTTCAAAATTTCAATGATGTTTGTTTTGACTGACTTGTTCATTAATTACACAAGCAGAATTTGAATACTTGGAGTTCCTACACCAGCCTTGCGACTGATGATTCTTGAAATGAATCTCGCGAAAATCCATTGCAAGAATCGAACTCAGAATACGTTGAGAAGCTTTGAATACAGAACGGAATAGCTTTCATCTCGATAGGTGAAGAAGAAAGTATCCGTCCCGCATTTGGCGCCATAAACCTTCTCAAGGTATTGTGTTGATATTTCTCCCTACAGTTTTTTTTTTTTTTGAATACTAATGCATTACACAACCGAGGAACGCTAACCAACACACTTCTTTTTTTTTCTTCGCTCTTTCTTTTTCTTTTTGTTTTGTTTTGCCCAGCTGGGGAAACTAACAGAGAACAGATGTTTTCTCTCTGTGTTGAAGAAAAAGGAACGAACTATTCTTTTGATATATGGACTGTTTCTTTTTCCTTCCCTCATTGACTTCTCTAGAACAAGCAAAATGATAGTTAAGCTTTCAGGGTAGAAGGGGGCATTTGCCCAACGCAACATATCAACACAAAATGTTTACTTTCAAGCAAATTAATAGGAAACCTGTCCTTTCAATTAACACAATTTAAACATTAAATTATACGAAACTCATTTAGAATATAGATGTGACCCTAAGCAAACTACTTAACACAAATGAAAGTAATAATATAAATAACTCCTGCTTTGTCATTTACAAAAGCAACATAGGATTCTATAATCAATATCAATTAACACATTATTAGATGACGAGCTAATGATCGAATCCCACTGTTGAACACCAAATTTATGTCGGGGCCGGTGGCAGGAGGCGATCAGAACTTTTGCGGCCACTGGTGAGGGAGTCCCACCACAGGTCACGAACATAAAAAGAGATTATTAGCGACAATATCTCTACCAAAGGTAGCCGAAATCAAACTAACAGAATAATTAATAAAGGACCACGAAAGGTCTCAAGAATATCACTGACTTAGAGAGTAGCCTGACATTAAAAATGTAATGGAGCTGAGCAGTCTATGGGGCTCGGCAATTTATTAGTACGGTAAGGAGGAGGTCCGTCCTGTTCAAACAATGTCCGACTAACCAGGCTGTCGGCAAGGTGAGTTGATAGAGAGAGAGAGAGAACAGGATGAGTGCCTATGTATGACAATAATTAATTACAAAGTTCAAGCACGAGTTTACGAGATTATAAGGGAGCCTTGATCCATGAATGTCCCGCAGGTAATTGCCAGCACTTTAGGGCAGTGGCGGCTCCAAAGGGGGGTCACTAGTTAACGTGAAGCCCACACAACCACGAGATTAATTAGCACACCAAAATAATAGACAACTAGGACTCGTGCAAAGAAATAAATATTTGTAGCGGGACGACAACTTAATAATTAGGCACGTATTATACAACAATGAATTGAAAAATAAAGCTAATGCAATGGAGACAGGATTATTAACACACTTAATGGACCTCAAATACATAAAACTTCACAAGACAAGGTCAGGCTTGGCTATACTTAAATAATTCAGCCTAATAACAATTTAATCGATAAAACAATAAAATGGAAGAGATAGTTATCGCTAACAACCTTAGTTGTAGAATCACTTTACACAAACACTGAAATCGGATATTGGGTGCAAAGAAGTAGACGTGATTCTGAGTCGATGCGAGGAATCAAGATGCACAATTAAAATCACTAAAACAATTTAAATCACTCACCTCGCAATTCAACACCTACACAGATGAAAGAGTTCCAAGTGGCCTCTGGAGATATCGTCGAGTCCTGTATAAGTCCAGTTGAGCTTAGCGTGGTAACAAGATGTTCGTTGCAACCAAGAATTCCCAGAAGATGTCTGTATTGGTTCGAGCGGTAAAACCAACAAGATGCTTCCACTTCCTACGGAGAGTGAAGTTCTTTCTCCAATCGGAATTCTCACGGCGAATGCAGGAATAGTACTGGAGTCGCAGAACACACACAGAAGGGTGATGGTTCACTCAACTACAGAAGATAAAGAGTTCGGTCCTCAACAGGCGTGACTGGTGTAGTGGTTCACGTAGGAACCAGAGAACGAAAGAGATGTGATAATAATGACTTCGACGAACGGCTTCTTCGGAGGTACTTTCTGAGAGAATATGAGTAGGTGAGGTCGTACTTTGAAAACTTTAGATAGGCGTTTTAAATAACTGGAACGCCGAGTTAGAATAGTATGAGTTTTATTGTAAGTTGCTTTTGTACAGCGCAGAAGAGTTGTTAAGCAATAAGTTGTTATACATCAGAGATAATTTTAGATGACGCACAAGTCTAGTGGCGTATGCGTGAAACTTGAGAGGGGTCAGAATATGACCAATGATAAAAGAGAAACAAGGGCAGTTCAATGAAGAGATTGAATTACGACTGCCTGCAAGTAGTAGTAGTAAACTTACTAGAAACAACGTTCAGCACAGTAACAAAGTTCTTGCTGTATTGCACACACGAAATGAAAACAGAGATGGTCCTTGGTAGGAGAACGGAGATGACGGAGTTCTCCACTAACACAGTGTAATAACACACTCTGGTAATGCACTAAGTTCTTCTCTCTATGACTCTAACAAAGTCAGAGAAGAAACGCAAGTCCGGCGGGCGAAGGACAGAAGCCTGAGCCCGAAGAGTGGGCCGGAGCCCCCGGCGGCGAGCACGAAGCTCGTGCCTCGTAGACACACAATGATTTCCCCCTGAGAACAGCTTGTACAGCTATTTGTATTCAGGGAGTTTATTCACACGTTACGTACGTGGGAGTATAGTAGGGTGGTATCTTCCCAAAAAGGGCGGATACTCGTGTGCAATGAAATTAGTCTTTACGTTTAGATTGGGTATTGATAATCTAAACGACTATTTAGGGTGTTAACTAGAATAGTCACGCATGCGCGTTATTACAAACAGTATAAGGCTTTAGCGTCATCTGGTACATAATATCCAAATTAAAAGTCAAAGGTTAATTTGATATTACAAAGAAAATCAAGCTTTATCCAGATTTTACAGGTTTCTTAATCGTTTCACAATGATACCAAAAATACAAGTGTTCCCAAGACACTTATTTTATACGGTGTCAAAATAGACATATTTAGTATTTTCGAAGTGTCAACTTCGGCGCCAAAATGTTAATTATACGTCTACCATGTTTTTGAGAACATCTGGGCTTAAACAGAGGACAATGAGAGTATTCAGAAAATAACATCAGACTCTCAGATAAGACACAAGGGTTAGATATTCCCTTGCACGTGCAGCGAATCGAAGGTTATAGGTTACCAATTCAGATCTGTTTCTCAAGATGCAAAGAGGGGAGAAAAAGATATGAGTTTCCTCTTACGAGACAATAGCTAACTTTAAGTATTCGTCTGGCTTAGTTATTCCACAGAAAGAACAAAATATAAAGAGAGAAATTTAACATTGACTAATACCTGCAATAATTACATGGCAATAAAGCAATTAAAAGGTTTTTAAATAGTAATTATGAATTTAATAACAGTAAGAAAAGCAAAAAATTAGGTCGGCCCGAAGGCGCCTCAGGTCGGCCGCTACAATATGATGTTCATTGGACAACACGTTCTGAACCAGAGAGGTTCATCTCAGAATGGAGAAATGTTTCGTGCGTCATCTACTTACAATTTTAATTGCATAAAGACTGGATTCAGTGCTACAGACTGTTGTCAGTGCCGAGAAGAGTTACGTGTAAATTGCGTTGCATCTGTCCAGGCGTTCTCACAACTGCAAATTACCTGGACCTCAAGTTATGGAATTAGAGCATTTAGGGGGAGAGACTTTTGTGGTTGTGTGTACATAGATTTTCCTAACACGAGTAACACTATTTGCTATTGATCTAAAATATTCCAAGTAATTTTTCCTCTTTCTTTTTCTTTCCTTCTTTCCTTTTATTTCTTACTCCCGAATTTTGCGGGGCCGCGGTGGCTCAGTGGTAGAGCGTTCACCTCTGGTGCTTGGGGTCCCGGGTTCGATCCCAGCTCCCGCCAAGTTAATTTTGTGGTGGACAAACATTGTGTGCGTGGGTTTTCGAACTCGGGGATCTCCCGTTTCCTCCCACTTTCTTCATTCCACCATTTCATTCCTTACTCATCATCACCGTCTCCTTTAGCCTAACCGGCATAATTGTGGGACGTAAAACTCAAGGATTTTATTTTCCCGAAATTTGCGGCACCTTACTTCGGCAGCCAGGGCCGTTGCCCCGCTCACCCGCACCATGACACTGCACTGATCAATACCTATCTGCAACACTTTTCTCTGTTCACATGAATTGTAACTGGGCTGTCGTAATAACTTTGACTAACACTGCATACAGATCCACATGTACGTTCTTTCAACACAAATCAGGTGGTGTCCACTGAATATTTTAATCTAATAAGCATTTTTATACTCCTCATGCTTTTCAGGCTATATCTCAGGCTTTTTTGACTTGAGGCTCTTTTATCGCGAATTCCTTTTGACTTGGGGCCCCTTTTGGCGCAGGGCCTTTCTGACTCGCGCCCTTTTGCAGGGACCCTTTTGACCCGGCATCTTTTGGCGCAGGGCCCTTTTGACTCGGGCCCTTATGACCGGCGCCTTTTTGACTTGGGGCTCTTTTGTTGCGGGGCCCTATTGACTCGGGCCCTTATGACCGGGGCCCTTTTGACGTGGGGCCCTTTTGTCTCGGGCCTTTTTGTCGCGGGGCCCTTTTGACCCGGGCCCTTTTGACGCGGGGCCCTTTTGACGTGGGGCCCTTTTGACTCGGGCCCTTATGACCGGGGCCCTTTTGACCCGGGCCCTTTTGACGCGGGGCCCTTTTGACGTGGGGCCCTTTTGACTCGGGCCCTTATGACCGGGGCCCTTTTGACGCGGGGCCCTTTTGACTCGGGCCTTTTTGTCGCGGGGCCCTTTTGACTCGGGCCCTTATGACCGGGGCCCTTTTGACGCGGGGCCCTTTTGACTCGGGCCTTTTTGTCGCGGGGCCCTTTTGACTCGGGCCCTTTTGACGTGGGGCCCTTTTGACGTGGGGCCCTTTTGACTCGGGCCCTTATGACCGGGGCCCTTTTGACGCGGGGCCGTTTTGACTCGGGCCTTTCTGTCCTCGCCCTTTTGTCCGGGCCCTTCTGACGTGACACCCTTTGAAGATATCAATCAGAGTGGAAACAAGGATTTTGAGTTCACTGTCATAATTGGTCAAGAACACGCGTCCAGTGTTTCTTCCAGACATGTTTTTTTTTTGGGTGGGGGGGGGCACTGCCCTCCCGGAGCTCCGAGAGTAGCCCCCAGGATAAGACCACAATAATACATTTATAATATAATAATAAATAGAATAGTACCAGCATTCCCCCCCCCCCCTCGGAATATTATGTCTGAAAGGAACACTGTATGCGTCTAGCTTCAAATATTTTCTAGAATCAGTAACACTTACGTGTTAGCGACTCCAGAACAGCGATTATGAAGAGTCAGCCATTTTGAGGCTGTGGACTCGGAAGATCTTTTTAATCTAATCTGATATAGCTATATATTTCAATACCTAATATATGAAAGCAATCTTGTATGGGATCTCATCACAGGAACAGTTGAACTGATGGGAATGAATTTTAGAATATATTATCTGTTCTGGTTAACCTCTAAACGAGGATAATCAAGATTGTTCGTATCTTTCCACTGTTTAAAACTATGATTGGTCTGTGATGCATCGCTCCCTCTCGCACGTATATTTATTTGTTTGCACGTATATTTTGATAATTCTGCGTCCTGCGGAATACTTACAGCCTGGAGAGAAAAATCTCGAAAAGTTTTTTTTTTTTTTTTTTAAGAAAGAAAGAAAAAGGAAAGATTTTTTGAATATCGTAAGTAAGCAGGACTTATTAAACCTCCTTGGTAACAAGCTTTTCATCATTGCGTAAACGATTCACTTGTTGGGCTTCACCATTTATAATACTTTCCAAACGAGGATAAATTCAAATGCGGATCTAGTCCGAGGGGGCTACGCCCCCTGTTTTTTGAGTGACAAATTATTGAGGCTGTTATTTTATATACTTTTAAAAGTTTATAGTGAACTCAATTGTATACATATCACAGTACGGGTTCTAGCTGCCCCCTCCCCCTTTTTACCTTCTAGATCCGCCATTGGATAAATTGTTCCGGATTCATGTAAGCAGAATACACATACAAAGTTGAGTTAGTGCCATGTCATTATGCGTGCTTAAATGTATTAACTCTGCGTCTGATTAAACATACCACAGAGTAGTCCAAAAGTAACACCAAAATTAGTGGCAAGCGCTGCGAAATATAACCAAAGTAATAGTGTAGGTGGAGAATAAGGATGGTGGAAGATGTTTGAGGACGGATAACAATAATGTTCACCATCTTGGATTTTACGCGGTTATCTTAAATGAAAACCATAGCTAGTGATGTGTGATTTTAATAGCAAAATTTCGTACACATTGAATGGCACTGTTATTTTGGCTCTAGCGCTAACCATTACGAAGTTATGACTGTTTCTTTGTTGTGTTCCCAACAAAAGACGGTAGTCATACGGCAAGGACCACCCACTGTTACGGGACGTGATCAATGTGTCCCCGTTCCAGTCAATGTGTCTCCGTTCCATGCATTCTAAGTTCCCAGAACCCATCCAAAACCTTGCGCGAAATTTCGGCTGTAGTATTCGGACACGCGTTCACAGTTTGTTCCTTGAGATGTTGAACATCCTTAATTTTCACTGCAGAAATCTCAGACTTTACATGCACTCAAGGGTAGTATTTTAGTGGCGTTAGGTCAGGGGAGCAAGGGGGCAGTTTCACAGCTTCTTACTGATCCATCCACACATTGGAAATCTACTGATCGATGTACTCGCGGACATAGGTAGGTACCGCATTGGGGTGAGGCACCATCGTGCTGGAAACGTTTAGGGAGTGATCCATCCTCTAGCAGCAGTGATGGCAAGATGTCGTCTTCTAATATGCACCGATAACTTACCGCTGTTAGGATTCCGTCGGTGTTCCCCGCACGCCTCACTACATCGTCACTTTACCTGGAACACGTAGTGATTTGTATTACTATCCGACAAGTATCGCACGTTCTGTTTGCTAACCTCGCCCGACATGTACAAGTTTCTCATCAGAAACAATTACATTAGAGGCTAATGAGGTGTCAGCAAATTCCAGACGGTGATGTGGATTATCTTTTGTAAGGTGTTGGTGACGGCTCTACTTATTCATTAATATAATGTGCATGATTGAGGTGCGACTAACTCGGCTACATTACGCGCGCTTCTCTTGGGACTATTTTAGAATCAAATATAACTTACGTAATATTAAATGTATACATAAACAAATTTATTTTGGCAAAACAAAGGATATTTAACTACCGTAAAAGGAGATGTCATTAAAATCAAACCACAAGAGTTCGAATTCATTTCAAAGAAGAGAGAAGGATATTTCACCATATAAACCAATGAGCTAAGAATTAAAGATGGTTCAGATGAACATCTTGGAAGCATTTTTCTTTCTTTCTTCTGCGCGCCTCTTTTCGTCCTACATTTGATTTTTTTCTTGAAAAAGTCAATGGAAACGATACGATACATTTATCGAACTCATTCGGTTTGGGTAAATGTTGGAATGATAATAGGCTTTAATCGTTGTAGCGTGGTGCGCAGGACTATTGTTCGTAAGTTACACGTAAAATAAAAGTAAAATGAAAGACGATATTTTATTACTATGCGTGAATTTTATTAGTAACAGTAATGGGTTATGAAATTATTGATGTCTTCGCACTTGTTCCCAGTATTTCCTTTTACACTGTGATATTTAATTATGTTAAGACATATAACTCATAAAATGTTATTCTCGACTATAAACTATACTCTTATCGAAGCTTGATGCGTAGCTCCATGGTCACTATATCTCTGCTCAAATTTTGTGACATTTAAACAAAGTAGGAAAGAATATCTATCTAGCCAGAAGACAATGATTTAACCTACTCTGTTGTAATAGTGATTTCTTTTTGTTTCTGTTGGTGAATAAGAGCTGATCTTCAACCAAATAATAATAATAATAATAATAATGCCTCGTTGGCATTTTGGTCGGAGGTACCGTTCAAATAAAGATTGCCATTTACATCCGGCGGTGGGTCGAATGAATCCCTCAGGATCTGCCACGGCTGCTGCTTTCCTCTTCGGAGAGAGAGAGAAGGGCGATGCAAATGAATTGCTTCCTGCTATCACAACTTACATTTTCTGTTTTCCTTTCAGACTCGGAGGGCAATATTTTTAAATTTATGCTGGTCGATACATTATAGCGCTCTGTGTGGTTTCAATATTTTATTTGCCTTTTTATTTACTTCTTTTCCTTTTTTTTTAAACTATAAGCATTCACTTATTTACACGTGTATATACTGAGAATTTAGATGTGTTTTTCTTTCATTTGAAGCGTAACCAAATGAGAATAGAGGAAGCAGAGCTCCGATTCTGTTCTTGTATGTAGAGTTCTAGTCTCTTAATTTCGTGCTGCACACAGTCATTTCACGCATTTTTTTTTTTTTTTTAATTTTCTTATTTTTTCTCGCATCATTTCATCATCCACACGAACGCAGATCCTGTGATGTAGGAGTTAAGATGCCCTCCTCATGTTTGCTTTCCCAGAATCTCGATATTTTTTTTTTCTGGGTCATTGCTTAGATATATGAGACTCATACCTGAATGCCCCCCCTTTCCCCATAAATCTTGAAATTCAGGTAAATCATTAAAATGGGTTGCTTTTCCGGGCACAAGGAATACTATCTCAATTTAATTCTCCAATAGCTTGTTTATTTCTTTACATTTCGAACTTCTTTTTTTTTTTTTACGTGATTCAACTGAAAGATGTCTGGCCGGTCATACATAAGGTAGTTTAAACTTTTTTTTTATTTGTTTGCATTATGTTTGTGATTTACATCGTTTTATTACAGTGAGGCGAAGAGACAGAGGATTCGAATGAAATAGGATTCGAGCTTGTATCTGAAATAGTGTACTTAATGGTGTTTGACTTTTCGAACAAGTTTACGAAAAGAGGATGGAACCGATTTCTCTATTTTATGAATTTAGTGTTTTTTACCTACATTTTGCACGGAAAATGCTTGAAGATACAAATTACAACAAACATTATTTGATGTATTAAATTTCGAGTGTCAACATGTTCTTAACTC
>NW_027657456.1:22500-27966 GCF_964235325.1 Thermobia domestica | reverse complement strand
GTGAGAGTACATAATTTGATATCTTTTTTTCTTTTCTTTCATTTTTTCTTTCTTTCCATTTTCTTTCTTTTTCTTTTCTTTTTTTTCTTCTCAACAGAAAGAAAACTAGTGAAACTAGAGAAGAGAAATCTCTACCGAGAATGTACGAAAACATTTTTTTTTTTTTTTTTTTTTTTTATCGAAACAGGTGGAAGGAATCATCGGATCAAAAAGCTCAAAGTTGCCATGAGGATCCTCACACAAGCCGTGAAAATGCTCATAGTTGCCCGCAATTCGTTCATAATTGCGGACATAGAGCTCTCAGTTACCATGAGAAGGTTCACACTAGCCGTCAAAATCCTCACACTTGCCGTCAAAACGATCATAGTTGCCGACTTTTCGTTCATAATTGCGGATATAGGGCTCATAGTTGAAAACATAATTTTTCATGCTTATCTTCAAAATACTCGCAGTTGGCTTCACAATGTTCACACGTGCTTTCAAAGTGCTCACACTCGCTTTCATGATGCTCACAGTTGCCGACTTTTTGTTCATAATTGCCGACCCAAGGCTCACAGTTGCCGTCAAAACGCTCATAGTTGTCGACTTTTCGTTCATAATTGCGGATATAGAGCTCACAATTGAATACATAATTTTTCATGTTTATCTTGAAAATACTCGCAGTTGGCTTCAGAATGTTCACACGTACTTTCAGAGTGCTCACACTTGCCGTCAAAACGCTCATAGTTGCCGACTTTTCGTTCATAATTGCGGACATTGGGGTCAAAGTTGCCGACATTGTAGTTTATGTTTACCTTCCAAATACTCTCCGTTGCCTTGACAATTTTCACACTAACCCTGAAATTGCTAACACTCGCTCTCACAAGGCTCATAGTTGTCGACCTTTCATTCATAATATGAAATATACAGTTGATAGTGTAAGTTAAATGTTTCATGGTTGCTGTCAAAAGGCTCACAGTTGCCGTCAGATTCCTCACTCAAGCCGTCACCATGCTCACATTTACCAATAAAGTGCTCATAGTTGCCGACTATTTGTTCATAATTGGCGACCTATGGCTCACAGTTGCCGTCAAAACGCTCATAGTTGCCGACTTTTCGTTCATATTTGCGAATATAGGGCTCACAATTGAAAACATAATTTTTCATGCTTATCTTCAAAATACTCACAGTTGACTTCAGAATGTTCACAGGTGCTTCCAAAGTGCTCACACTCGCTTTCATGATGCTCATAGTTGCCGACTTTTCGTTCATATTTGCGAATATAGGGCTCACAATTGAAAACATAATTTTTCATGTTTATCTTCAAAATACTCGCATTTGGCTTCAGAATGTTCACAGGTGCTTCCAAAGTGCTCACACTCGCTTTCACGATGCTCATAGTTGCCGACTTTTGTTCATAATTGCCGACCCAGGGCTCACAGTTGCCGTCAAAACGCTCATAGTTGCCGACTTTTCGTTCATATTTGCGAATATAGGGCTCACAATTGAAAGCATAATTTTTCATGCTTATCTTCAAAATACTCACAGTTGACTTCAGAATGTTCACAGGTGCTTCCAAAGTGCTCACACTCGCTTTCATGATGCTCATAGTTGCCGACTTTGGTTCATAATTGCCGACACAGGGCTCACAGTTGCCGTCAGAACGCTCATAGTTGCCGACTTTTCGTTCATAATTGCGGACTAAAGTCTCATAGGTGGCAACATAATGGTTCATGGTTGCCGTCA
This sequence comes from Thermobia domestica, assembly GCF_964235325.1. Classification (NCBI taxonomy): domain Eukaryota; kingdom Metazoa; phylum Arthropoda; class Insecta; order Zygentoma; family Lepismatidae; genus Thermobia; species Thermobia domestica. The sequence goes on along the minus strand of NW_027657456.1, from coordinate 26,241 downwards.
ATATGCCCAAAGTTGAACACGTATCTCCCATGGAAAACTTTAACCGCTTATCGCCATGAGAGCTCAAAATCCAGCCTAAAGTTGAAATTGAACGCTGTCAGCGGAATCAAAACCTGGAGGATTTTTTTTTTTTCCTTTTTTACAAAGGAGCGTTCAATGGAATTCCGTAATATGAAATAAACTGAATATTCGTGTGAACGAGCATGAAAATTAGGACCTCTTTTATGCGTGTACGTAAGGGATGAGCTAAGTGACTGATGACAGATATGTTGGAATGTGAATGTCGATGAACCGAATAACATATCGTTGTTAATTCACAGATACAATTGAGACATGCTATATCTTTTCAAACGTAGGCATTTTGTAAGCAGCACCGCAAATTTTGTCCGCGAAGACAGGCTTTGCTGTCCGCCAAGATGTGCGGACATTGTGAGGGAAAATGAAAAGAAGAAAAATAGTGATAAAAATAAAAACAATATAAATTTTATTTCACCATATAGTTTACTCTTTCAATGGGCGAGCTATAATAGAGTAAGAAAGTAAATAAGAAGAATTTTACATTTTGCTCACACTTGTGGTCATTTTTATTCCAAATTAAGTTTTTGTACTATTGCAAGAAAACTATTCGTACCCGATTAATGCAATTTCTGCAAGACGTGAACCTACATACTTTACAGGGAAGTTCGTAAAAAGAATTGTTGTATCGCCATATATATATATAAAACTTTAAAATGTTACAGAAGGTTGAACATTTGACGGCAAACAGAGGCCACACTGACCGTCGAAAACTGCGAACGCAGCCGGCAGGTGTAGAGGAGAACACAAAATCATGTTCTTTCTCAATTGTAAAGAGACCGTAGAAGCTAGAATAGTGAAAGTTCTACACAAGACGTACTTAAACACAGTACATGCGACAACGTACAAACAGTTTGTATATACAAATTACTAACAGAGAAAATTCAGTTTCTCTTTTACCGGAGGGTTAAAATTTTGTCGGCGAAGACAGGTTTCGATTGCCGCAAAGATGTGTGGATACTGTGGTGGAAGGTGAGACGAGGAAAAATATTGATAAAAAGGAAAACAATATAAAATTTATTTAACTATATACTATTCTGCGTCAATGGGTGAACTATAAGAGAGTGAGAATGTAAATTGGAATACCATTACATTTCGCTCACCCTTGTGGTCAAGCTTGTTTGAAATTACGTTTCTACACTATTTTTGGGAAATTATTCAAACCAGAATAGTGCAATTTGCACAGAAAGTGTATGAAAATACTGTGCACGGGAATTGATATAAAGAATTGTAGTAACTCCAATTTTATGAAGGAAAATATACTTCAAATTGGTGCAGAAGGTTGAAAATATTACTGCAAGCACAGACCACACTGGCCGTCAAGGGCTTTGAACGCTACCTGCAAGGATAGATGAGAAATTGAAATCATTTTTTTCCCACTACGAATAGAAAAACCAATAAAACTAGAATAGTAATATTTCTAAACGGAATATATGCAAACACAGTATATCGCAGTAGGTTATTAGGAATTTTTATATTCACATTTACAAAAATAATAAAAATCATAATAATAATAATAATAAATAAATAAAAAAGTTATTACAGTTCAAAATGTAGCGGAGGGTTGAAAATTTTCCGGCTAAAACGAGGTTTATTGGAAATGAAGATGTGTGGGCATGCACCGTAAAAATAAGACAATCGTTAGAGCAGTGTGTGTGAGGGGGGGGGGGGGGGAGATAAACATAGAAATAATGAAAAGAAATCACTAATATCCATTCCAGCTTCAATTAATGAACAATGATGTAGGGAGAGAGCAAACAACAACACTGCTGTTTATTCCTTCACATTCGGAATGACGGTCATCGCAGATTCTGTTTTTCCACTATATTGACGAAAGAATTAAGCATAGATTAGTGACATTACCAGCCTACCTGTACCAAAACACTGTGCATTGGAATATGTATAATATTAGTACTCTCATATTTGCGCAGATAAGGCTCATAGTTGCCGTCAACATGCTCACAGTTGCCGTCAAAATGCTCACACGTGCCGTCAAAATGCTCACACTTGCCGTCACAATTTATAAGGTTTAAAAAATGCGGTAAGAAGTAAAGCAACATAAATGTCACTTAACCAGATACTATTCTGTGCTAATGGTGTGAGCAATAACAGAGTAAGAAAGTAAATTGGAAAACTTTTACATTTCGCTCACACTTGTGGTCATGTTTTTTTTTTTTTTTTTTTTTTCTTTCTAAATTACGTTCTCCCACTATTTTAACGAAACTATTGAAACCAGAATAGTGCAATTTCTACATGAGGTGTACCTTGATCCCAGCATAACTGTGGGACGTAAATCTTGAAGATTTCATTTAATTTCATTTTTAATAATAATAATAATAATAATAATAATAATAGTAATAAATATGTGCAAGAAAGTTGAAATTTGGCTTAATACGGGAGGCGAACGACCCAGGCTGTTTGCCGGAATAAAACTTGGATCCCTAACGCCAGAAGCGCATATATTAACGGCTTAGCCACGAGGTGGCTGATACAGAAATAATGCAAATTCCAATATTTTTACTTTTCGCTAATGTTTGAAATTGTTGTTATTGCAAATCACGTTTTTAACAAAACTGTTCTAACTACAAAAGTGAAATTTCAACCCAAACCATGGCAAAGCACTGAAAAGTAAGGAAAAGCATGGCAAAGTAAAGAAATATGTAAAGAATATATATTTAACCGCAGTGACACGGAATATATATAAAAATTCATCCATGGTTTTTCTCACAAACCCAACTCCCCCCCCCCCCCCCGAAAGAAAAGATAGGGTTATTGCATCTCTGTGGTCCGGTGCATAATCGTGGCAGATAGGTTAAAATTTCAAGGGACTTCGTGCACACTATAGCAACAGCAAAGTATATGGGAAGGAACGGCAGAAATCCGATAAAACGCGGTGTTGGCGTGTGCCACCTCGGTAGTGAAAGAAGAATTTCTTTCTGTGAACACGAATTTTTCTCAACGAGATTAAATAAATAAATAATTTAATAAAAATTAAATACTTCTAAGGGAAGAACACAGCAAATGAATGACGAGGTAGGTAAAAATTCCAAATGGAAATACAGGGCTGTGAAGTTCAAAAAATAAATAAATAAATAAACCATTATCATACTTAAAAATATGTGGTAAAAATTAAAAAGAAAATAAGACCTTTGTTGTACTCTCACGAGAAGATACACACATCGTCTGGAAATTTGAGTCGATAGAAAGCACACAACTGTGATCTAAAACAACCAAATTTAAAACGAAATCAACACATAAGTGTAACCTAATGAAGTTCAACAAAATAAAGCATACGGTAAATTGTGGCGGTGATGGAGGGCGCAGTTGCCGTCAATTAAACCAGTGCGTGCACGCTTAAGTTTAACGGGAGCGAGAAGGTAAACCATGTCGGTGATGGATGGCTTAGTTGCCGTCATATAGAGAAACCCCTGTCTATCGTGAGACCCATGTTCCACTTGCTAACACTTTCATGTATGTGAAAAGAAGTAAAGATCGGCAAGTGCGAGCGAGTGGGAAAAGGTAAAGTCGGCAATTATGAGCAAATGGAAAAAAAAAGTCGGCAATTATGAGCATATGGAACATTCCACATAAGACACTTGTTGCACTCTCAAGAGAAGATATATATATTTATACCTCATCAGGAAAGTACACAACTGTGAGCGAAAA
>NW_027657456.1:0-12500 GCF_964235325.1 Thermobia domestica | reverse complement strand
CCAGAATAAGCCTACCTTTGTGGGGCCTGGCTCCCGTTAGAACTGGCCGTAAGGGTACCCACAAAAGCACATTTAGACTCCTCCTCCAGCGAAATAAGTCTACTCGTGTCCTATGGATGACTGTGGCTTCCGTTCACATATAGCCGTTCACCCGACACAGCAAATTTTAAAGACTCCTTTTTCCACCGGAATAAGCCTACTTTTGTGGGGCCTGGCTCCCGTTAGAACTGGCCGTAAGGGTACCCACAAAAGCACATTTAGACTCCTGCTCCAGCGAAATATAAGTCTACTAGTGCCCTTGGATGACAGTGGCTTCCGTTCGACAAGTGATACACGCTCAAACTGGCGATGAGTCAATACCGTCCTTAACTTAAGGAAAATCGGTACTTAAATGCCACATGGAGAATAAAAAGTCACTTACAAAAAACAATGCTCCGCATAAGCCTTTGTAAGCTAGAAAGGACATGCTATCTGGCCTCATTCCCAAGAAGGACAAGTAAGCTCCCGTCAACTGGCCCAAACTCTAAAGCGAGGACAGCCCGTTCAAAGTCAATCGGCATCCCTCCTTAAGAGTACAAAACGGCTCACTTCTTAACCACACTGGCTCTTGCTCCTTCAAGTGAAATCTGGCTCCCTTCACTCTGGCATTATCTTTACACATAAATCGGACTCCTCCGATTTAACAGGTGAACCTAACCCGGGAACTAAGGAAACTGGGAATAAAGACTCAGAGGCCCAATTACCTTGTTCGCCAGCCAGCCTTGCGCCGGCCCAGGCTAGAGACTTTCTCCAACAATCCCTGTTGAGCCCGAAGGATCCTAAGACCACTCGTGTGTACAAAACTCAGAGGCCCAATTACCTTGTTCGCCAGCCAGCCTTGCGCCGGCCCAGGCTAGAGAATTGCATGGACACGAGAAACTCTCAGGACTCTTCTTTGTGGCTCCTCCCGGAATTAAGGAAACTCCGAAATGCAAGACTCAGAGGCCCAATTACCTTGTTCGCCAGCCAGCCTTGCGCCGGCCCAGGCTAGAGAATTGCACGGATTATTCCTGTTCACCCTAAACGCATCTGAGACTACTCGTGTGTATGAAACCCAGAGGCCCAATTACCTTGTTCGCCAGCCAGCCTTGCGCCGGCCCAGGCTAGGGAATCACATTGACACGAGAAAGATCTCGTCAGCGGTTTGTAGCGTGCAGAAACTGCTCCCGTTTGAACTGACAATCCCGACAGAGCAATATTAAAGACTTCTGCTCCATTGAAATAAAGCCTACTTTTGCGAGCCTTGCTCCCGTTAGGACTGGCCGTATGGCTGTGCACAAAAGCATATTAGACTCCTGCCTCAATGGAATTAGTCTACTCCTGTCCTTAAAGGGATGACAGTTCTTCAAGCATAGCATGCTACCTTCCGCAACTTACAGGCGCGGAAATGCTGTGGAAACGAGGAGACAAGTCCTCTCAAAGGTTTCATGGCCGGTCACCCGACACAGCAAATTTTAAAGACTCCTTCTCATCCGGAGTAAGCCTACTCTCGTGGGGCCTGGCTCCCGTTAGAACTGGCCGTAAGGTTGCCCACAAAAGCACGTTTAGACTTCTGCTCCAGTGAAATAAGTCTACTTGTGTCCTACGGATGACTGTGGCTTCCGTTCAAATATAGCCGTTCACCCGACACAGCAAATTTTAAAGACTCCTTCTCCACCGGAATAAGCCTACTCTTGTGGGGCCTGGCTCCCGTTAGAACTGGCCGTAAGGTTGCCCACAAAAGCACATTTAGACTCCTGCTCCAGTGAAATAAGTCTACTTGTGTCCTACGGATGACTGTGGCTTCCGTTCAAATATAGCCGTTCACCCGACACAGCAAATTTTAAAGACTCCTTCTCCACCGGAATAAGCCTACTCTTGTGGGGCCTGGCTCCCGTTAGAACTGGCCGTAAGGTTGCCCACAAAAGCACATTTAGACTCCTGCTCCAGTGAAATAAGTCTACTCGTGTCCTACGGATGACTGTGGCTTCCGTTCAAATATAGCCGTTCACCCGACACAGCAAATTTTAAAGACGCCTTCTCCACCGGAATAAGCCTACTCTTGTGGGGCCTGGCTCCCGTTAGAACTGGCCGTAAGGTTGCCCACAAAAGCACATTTAGACTCCTGCTCCAGTGAAATAAGTCTACTCGTGTCCTACGGATGACTGTGGCTTCCGTTCAAATATAGCCGTTCACCCGACACAGCAAATTTTAAAGACTCCTTCTCCACCGGAATAAGCCTACTCTTGTGGGGCCTGGCTCCCGTTAGAACTGGCCGTAAGGTTGCCCACAAAAGCACATTTAGACTCCTGCTCCAGTGAAATAAGTCTACTCGTGTCCTACGGATGACTGTGGCTTCCGTTCACCCGACACAGCAAATATTAAAAGACTTCTCATCCACCAGAATAAGCCTACTCTCGTGGGGCCTCGCACACGTTAGAACTGGCCGTATGGCTACCCACAAAAGCAAATTTAGGCTCCTGCTCCAGTGATATAAGTCTTACTCGTGTCCTCTGGGTGTGACAGTAGCTTCCGTTCAAGTATTCTTCGCATTCAGCAACCGCACAAAGCGGCATCGGCCAGAAGTCAATTGCCCGAAGGCGTGATCGACAGGCTAGGCCTCGGGTTAAGAAGGATTGTCTCCTTCCCGTAAACGACAGGTACTTCCGTATGAGAGCCTACCTCACACATTCCCCATCGCCACGTGCCCTCTTAGAAACAGCCGTCCGACCAAGGTTTCTGACATTCTTTGTCAAAATACGAGGAAGTCTTTGGACAACATTAGGCGTGCTGGCAAACCCGCACTGCATGCCCTTTCATAGGTCCGCCCATGGACGCACATTTCTATGAAGCATTCCTCCCAGGCAGCAACAGGGTTTGCAACCTCCTCTACACCTTGACCGGCTAGGACGCCCGTGAATAGCATCCCAGGGTTCTTGCCTGCGGCTGATAAAATTCCTTTTGAGCCTACACTACCATCCGCCGATATTAGTCCGCCTTCAAAATTAACCAACATCAACAGCGATAGTGCGTTTAGACTCCCATAAAGAAACCAACCAGCCTGTGGCTTCCTTTCCCAATTTAGCCATTTCCGCCTCCTGCGAAGACTAGCTTTCTGTCTGTGGCCAGAAGTCAAGATTTCTCGACAGACTAGGCCGCGGAGAGAAAAAAGTAAGCCTCATTTAGAAAGCAATACCATTAGCGGTCTCTCCAACCTCCGTGAACAATTTAAAGGGAATGTTTATATAGAAGGCTTGTTCACTGCCCTACCTCCTATAGTGTAGAGATTCCTCTCGATACTACACCTGTCTTGAAATTGCCGGCGTTGCGCAGCCTCGTTTTGACCATGACGGCGAATGCAGCCACGATTGCCGTATACATCCCACGCAAGGGTGGGAAAACGTGATTTGACATCCAGTATATATATAAACCGTTACAGAATACGACACTCAAAACTTAACATCTTTTACACTCTCCTAACTTCTGGGAACAAATTGAAAGTATAAGCCAGCCTAACCTAACCTAAGTATATAGCAGGATTGCCCACTACCATACCTCCTATAGTGATGAGATTCCTCTCGATCGGACACCAGTCACGAAAATCACGGAATCTCAAAAATGACGGCAAACGAAGCCACAGTTGCCGCCATACTCAAAGGTTATGCTGGGTAAAAAGTTCTCTGCGAAAAGGGCTGCTTTTCGCGCTCGGGTTCCAAAATTAATACAAAGAACAATCCAAAAACATGAATTAGGTCAAACTCATGTTAATTACAACCTCATAGAACAATTTCAAGCCAGGACTTAACAAAGTGTAAACGGGGCTTCTTCTGTACCCTAATCCCTATAATGTAGCGATTCCTCTCGATTGCACACCAGTCACGAAAAATCAGAGAATGTCAAAAATGACGGCAAACGAAGCCACGGTTGCCGTCATATTCTAACGTTATGCTGGGTGAAAAGAGTCGCCAACAACAATGTTCACAGTTCCCGTCAGATTGCCCACTGTTCCCGAAATGTGGTTCATACATGCTGTCAACATGTTCAGGAAACCCCTCAGAGCGTTCAAAGTTGCACACACAATGCTTAATAGTTCCACTCAAATAGCTCACAGTTGCCGTCAGAATCCTCACAGTAGACGTCAAATTGCTCACACTTGCCGTCAGGGTGCTCATAGTTGCCGACTTTTCATTCATAGTCCCCGACATAAAAGTTTATAGGTCCCGACTAATGGCTCACAGTTGCCGTCAGAATCGTCACAAAAGGCGTCACAATGCTCACACTTGCCGTCAAAGCGCTCATAGTTGCCGACTATTTGTTCATAATTGCGGACATAGGCCTCACAGTTGCCGTCAAAACGCTCATAGTTGCCGACTTTTCGTTGATAATTGCGGACAATGGGCTCATAGTTATTCACATACTGGTTCGTGCTCATCTTCAAAATAAACACAGTTGCCTTCAGACTGTTCACACGTACTTTCAAAATGCTCACACTCGCTTACACGATGCTCATAGTTGCCGACTTTTAATTCATAATGCTGATAATGTAAGTTAAATGGTTCATGGTTGCTCTCAAAAGTCTCACAGTTGCGGTCAGATTTTTCACAAAAGCCGTCATAATGCTCACATTAAAAAAAAAGTGCTCATAGTTGCCGACCAAGGCCTCACAGTTGCCGTCAAAACGCTCATAGTTGCCGACTTTTCGTTCACAATTGCCGACCAAGGCCTCACAGTTGCCGTCCGAACGTTCATAGTTGCCGACTATTCGTTCATAATTGCCGACCAATGCCTCACAGTTGCCGTCAAAACGCTCATAGTTGCCGACTTTTCGTTCATAATTGCGTACAAAGGGCTCATAGTTGCCTACTTAATGGTTCCAGCTCATCTTCAAAATACTCATAGTTGCCTTCAGAATGTTCACACGTAGTTTCAAAATGCTCACATTCGCTTCCACGATGCTCATAGTTGCCGACTTTTCATTCATAATATCTAACATACTCCTGATAGTGTAAGTTAAATGGTTCATGTTTGCTATCAAAAGGCTCACAGTTGCCGTCACATTATTTGCGCAAGCCGTCAGAATGCTCACATTAAGAAAAAAAAGTGCTCATAGTTGCCGACCATTCGTTCATAATTGCCGACCAAGGCCTCACAGTTGCCGCCAAAACGTTCATAGTTGCCGACTATTCGTTCATAATTGCCGACCAAGGACTCACAGTTGCCGTCAAAACGCTCATAGTTGCCGACTACTCGCTCATAATTGCCGACCAATGCCTCACAGTTGCCGACAAAACGCTCATAGTTGCCGACTTTTCATTCATAGTCCCCGACATAAAAGTTTATAGTTCCCGACTAATGGCTCACAGTTGCCGTCAGAATCGTCACAAAAGGCGTCACAATGCTCACACTTGCCGTCAAAGCGCTCATAGTTGCCGAATATTTGTTCATAATTGCGGACATAGGCCTCACAGTTGCCGTCAAAACGCTCATAGTTGCCGACATTTCGTTGATAATTGCGGACAATGGGCTCATAGTTAATCACATACTCGTTCGTGCTCATCTTCAAAATAATCACACTTGCCTTCAGAATGTTCACACGTACTTTCAAAATGCTCACACTCGCTTACACGATGCTCATAGTTGCCGACTTTTAATTCATAATACTGATAATGTAAGTTAAATGGTTCATGGTTGCTCTCAAAAGTCTCACAGTTGCGGTCAGATTTTTCACACAAGCCGTCATAATGCTCAAATTTTAAAAAAAAAGTGCTCATAGTTGCCGACCAAGGCCTCACAGTTGCCGTCAAAACGCTCATAGTTGCCGACTTTTCGTTCATAATTGCCGACGAAGGCCTCACAGTTGCCGTCAAAACGTTCATAGTTGCCGACTATTCGTTCATAATTGCCGACCAAGGCCTCACAGTTGCCATCAAAACGCTCATAGTTGCCGACTTTTCGTTCATAATTGCGTACAAAGGGCTCATAGTTGAATACTTAATGGTTCCAGCTCATCTTCAAAATACTCATAGTTGCCTTCAGAATGTTCACACGTAGTTTCAAAATGCTCACATTCGCTTCCACGATGCTCATAGTTGCCGCCTTTTCATTCATAATATCTAACATACTCCTGATAGTGTAAGTTAAATGGTTCATGGTTGCTATCAAAAGGCTCACAGTTCCCGTCACATTATTTGCACAAGCTGTCAGAATGCTCACATTAAGAAAAAAAGTGCTCATAGTTGCCGACCATTCGTTCATAATTGCTGACCAAGGCCTCACAATTGCCGTCAAAACGCTCATAGTTGCCGACTTTTCGTTCATAATTGCCGACCAAGCCCTCACAGTTGCCGTCAAAACGCTCATAGTTGCCGACTACTCGCTCATAATTGCCGACCAATGCCTCACAGTTGCCGTCAAAACGCTCATAGTTGCCGACTTTTCGTTCATAATTGCGTACAAAGGGCTCATAGTTGCCTACATAATAATTCGTGCTCAACTTCAAAATACTCACAGTTGCCTTCAGAATGTTCCCACGTAGTTTCAAGATGCTCACACTCGCTTACACGATGGTCATAGTTGCAGACTTTTTATTCATAATGCTGATAGTGTAAATTAAATGGTTCATGGTTGCTGTCAAAAGTCTCACAGTAGCGGTCAGATTTTTCACACAAACCGTCAGAATGCTCACATTTAAAAAAAAAGTGCTCATAGTTGCCGACCAAGGCCTCACAGTTGCCGTCAAAACGCTCATAGTTGCCGACCATTTGTTCATAATTGCCGACCAAGGCCTCACAGTTGCCGTCAAAACGCTCATAGTTGCCGACTATTCGTTCATAATTGCCGACCAAGACCTCACAGCTGCCGTCAAAACGCTCATAGTTGCCGACTATCCGTTCATAATTGCCGACCAATGCCTCACAGTTGCCGTCAAAACGCTCATAGTTGCCGACTATCCGTTCATAATTGCCGACCAATGCCTCACAGTTGTCGTCAAAACGCTCATAGTTGCCGACTTTTCATTTAAAATATCTAACATACTGCTGATGGTGTAACTTAAATGTTTCATGGTTGCTGTGAAAAGCCTCACAGTTTCCGTCAGAATGCTTACGCAAACCGTCAGATTTCTCACATTTTAAAAAAAAGTGCTCATAGTTGCCGACTATTCGTTCATAATTGCCGACCAAGGCCTCACAGTTGCCGTCAAAACGTTCATAGTTGCCGACTTTTCATTTAAAAATATCTAACATACTGCTGATGGTGTAACTTAAATGGTTCATGGTTGCTGTCAAAAGCCTCACAGTTTCCGTCAGAATGCTTACGCAAACCGTCAGAATTCTCAAATTTTAAAAAATGTGCTCATAGTTGCCGACTATTCGTTCATAATTGCCTACCAAGGCCTCACAGTTGCCGTCAAAACGTTCATAGTTTCCGACTTTTCGTTCATAATTGCGGACAAAGGGCTCATAGTTTCCTACATAATGTTTCGTGCTCATCCTCAGAATACACACAGCTGCCTTCAGAATGTTCACGCGTACTTTCAAAATGCTCACACTCGCTTCCACGATGCTCATAGTTGCCGACTTTTCATTCATAATATCTAACACACTGCTGATAGTGTAACTTAAATGGTTCATGGTTGGTGTTAGAAGCCTCACAGTTTCTGTTACAATGCTCACGCAAAACGTGAGAATTCTCACATTTAAAAAAAAAAGTGCTCATAGTTGCCGACTATTTGTTCATAATTGCCGACCAAGAACTCACAGTTGCCGTCAAAACGCTCATAGTTGCCGACTTTTCGTTCATAATTGCGTACAAAGGGCTCATAGTTGCCTACATAATGGTTCGTGCTCATCTTCAAAATACTCACAGTTGCCTTCAGAATGTTCAAACGTAATTTCAAAATGCTCACACTCGCTTTCATGATGCTCATAGTTGCCGACTTTTCATTCATAATATCTAACATATTGCTGATACTGTAAGTTAAATGGTTCATGGTTGCTGTGAAAAGTCTCACAGTTGCGGTCAGATTATTCGCACAAACCGTCAGAATGCTCACGTTAAAAAAAAATGTGCTCATAGTTGCCGACTATTCGTTCATAATTGCCGACCAATGCCTCACAGTTGCCGACAAAACGTTCATATTTGCCGACTTTTCGTTCATAATTGCGGACAAAGGGCTCATAGTTGCCTACATAATGTTTCGTGCTTATCTTCAAAATACTCACAGTTGCCTTCACAATGTTCACACGTACTTTCAAAATGCTCACACTCGCTTCCACGATGGTCATAGTTGCCGACTTTTTATTCATAATGCTGATAGTGTAAGTTACATGGTTGATGGTTGCTGTCAAAAGTCTCATAGTTGCGGTCAGATTCTTGACACAAGCCGTCAGAATGCTCACATTCAAAAAAAAAAAAAAAAAATGTGCTCATAGTTGCCGACTATTTGCTCATAATTGCCGACCAAGGCCTCACAGTTGCCGTCAAAACGCTCATAGTTGCCGACTTTTCGTTCACAATTGCCGACCAAGGCCTCACAGTTGCCGTCCGAACGTTCATAGTTGCCGACTATTCGTTCATAATTGCCGACCAATGCCTCACAGTTGCCGTCAAAACGCTCATAGTTGCCGACTTTTCGTTCATAATTGCGGACAAAGGGCTCATAGTTGCCCACATACTGGTTCGTGCTCATCTTCAAAATACTCACAGTTGCCTTCAGAATGTTCAGACGTAGTTTCAAAATGCTCACACTCTCTTACACAATGCTCATAGTTGCCGACTTTTCATTCATAATGCTGATAGTGCAAGTTAAATGGTTCACGGTTGCTGTGAAAAGTCTCACAGTTGCGGCCAGATTCTTCAGACAAGCCGTGATAATCCTCACATTAGAAAAAAAAAATGTGCTCATAGTTGCCGACCATTCGTTCATAATTGCCGACCAAGGCCTTACAGTTGCCGTCAAAACGCTCATAGTTGCCGACTATGTGTTCATAATTGCCGACCAATGCCTCACAGTTGCCGTCAAAACGCTCATAGTTGCCGACATTTCGTTCATAATTGCGCACAAAGGGCTCATAGTTGGCCACATACTGATTCGTGCTCATCCTAAAAATACTCACAGTTGCCTTCAGAATGTTCACACGTAGTTTCAAAATGCTCACACTCTCTTACACAATGCTCATAGTTGCCGACTTTTCATTCATAATGCTGATAGTGATAGTTAAATGGTTCACAGTTGCTGTGAAAAGTCTCACAGTTGCGGCCAGATTCTTCAGACAAGCCGTGATAATGCTCACATTAGAAAAAAAAAGTGCTCATAGTTGCCGACCATTCGTTCATAATTGCCGACCAAGGCCTCATAGTTGCCGTCAAAACGCTCATAGTTGCCGACTATTTGCTCATAATTGCCGACCAACTCCTCACAGTGGCCGTCAAAACGCTCATAGTTGCCGACTTTTCGTTCATAATTGCGGACAAAGGGCTCATATTTGCCTACATATTCGTTCGTGCTCATCTTCAAAATACTTACAGCTGCCTTCAGAATCTTCACACGTACTTTCAAAATGCTCACACTCGTTTCCACGATGCTCATAGTTGCCGACTTTTCATTCATAATATCTAACATACTGCTGATAGTGTAACTTAAATGGTTCATGGTTGTTGTCGAAAGCCTCACAGTTTCTGTCACAATGCTCACGCAAGCCGTCAGAATGTTCGCATTAAAAAAAAAAAAAAAGTGCTCATAGTTGCCGACCATTCGTTCATAATTGCCGACCAAGGTCTCACAGTTGCATTCAAAACGCTCATAGTTGCCTACTTTTCGTTCATAATTGCGGATATGGGGCTCACAATTGAAAACATAATTCTTCATGCTTATCTTGAAAATACTCGCAGTTTGCTCCAGAAAGTTCACACGTGCTTTCAAGGTGCTCACACTCGCTTTCACGCTGCTCATAGTTGCCGACTTTTCGTTCATAATTGCCGACCAAGGCCTCACAGTTGCCGTCTAAGCGCTCATAGTTGCCGACTTTTTGTTGATAATTTCGGTTATGGGGCTCACAATTGAAAGCATAATTCTTCATGCTTATCTTGAAAATACTCGCAGTTTGCTTCAGAATGTTCACACGTGCTTTCAAAGTGCTCACACTAGTTCTCATGATGCTCATAGTTGCCGACTTTTTGTTCATAATTGCCGACCAAAGCCTCACAGTTGCCGACTTTTCGTTCATAATTTTGGACATGGGCTCACAGTTGCCGTCAGATGGTTCACGCTACAGCGGTACTTGGGCAATGAGTATTTCTTTATATGTACTAACATAGGTTAATTTCGAAGAAGAAGTTGGTTAAAAATATACAATTATCAAATATACAAAAAAAAAAAAAAAAAGATATTCATATGTCATAAAATAATAAGGTTTTCAATATCTAGTTGGCAGGCAATCAGATAAATTATATATATATATATATATATATATATATATATAAAATGGAGAGAAACCACGTAATGGAAACATTGTTATTTTGATGTGGCTCGTATGTATTATAAGAAAATAAGGAACCAAGGCTACAGCGAATTGTATTTTATCGTTGTAACACTAGCCGTCAAACTGCTCACACTTGCCGTCAAAATTCTTATACATGTCCTCAAAATTTATAAAATTACTAAATGTGGTAAGAAAAAAAAAAAGCAACGAAGGCTTTACGTATACGACGCCTTTCACACCCGCAAATTATGAGGCACTTCCTGTAGAGTTATAATGGCCATATTTGACGAAACTGTAGCCTTTCGGGAGTAAGTCACTGGAAAATTTACAAAAGTGAATATTTTGAATGTTTAGTTGGTTTAAAGGGGCGATGAAGATATTTCCCATATTATTTAAATGGACGGTTTTGCGGACCTATAATCTGAAATTTTAGGTACTTTTCATAAAACTTTGAAATTCCGTATACTTGTACGTTTTCGTAAGTTTTACCTAGTTGGATAAGTATATATATATATATTTCCAAGTTTAGCGTGGTTTTATGCGGAACTCAAAAAATTTCCCATGTTATTTCTATGAAACACCTTTGACATCCCAAAATTATTGGGCACTTCCTGTAGGGCTACAATAACTAATTTCGACATGATTGTAGATTGTCGGGACTAACCAACAGGAAAATTGCCAAAAGTGAATATTTTTAACTTTTAAGAGGTCTAAAGAGGAAATGATGAAATTCCCCATGTTATTTAAATGGGCCTTTATTTGGACTTGTAATCTCAAAGTTTAGTTACTTGTAATTGGAACACAAACGAGAAATTCGGTATTCTTGTACGTTTTCATTAGCGTTACCTAAGTAAATCAGTACAAAGTAAAAATTTTCAACTTTAGAGTGGTTTTATGGGGAATTGAAAAGTCTTTCTCATGTCATTTATATGGGACGTCTTCTGCACGCCAAAATGTTCGGTTAATTGTGGCAGGATTGCAATGATGAAATTTAGCATAATTGTAGGCTTTCCAGACTAAGCTACAGCAAAATTGCCAAAAGTGAATATTTTTAATGTTTAAGGGGTCTAAAGGAGGATGAAGAAATCTCCATGCTATTTAAATAGGCGTTTTCTTGGGATCCAAAATCTTATCTTTTAATTAGTTGAAATAGTAAAGTAAACTTGAAATTCCCTAGAATTGTGAGAATAAGAGGTGCAAGGGCGAAATACCTTCAAAAGGAGGGGCTTTGTGGGCGAAGCCACAAGCTAACCAAAATAAACTTTTGTTTGTCTTTTACCGAAGGTTTGAAAAGTTTTCGACTAAGAGAGGCGTAGCTGTGCACGAAGATGTGTTGACATTGTGCGGAAAAGTGGAAAGAAGAAAAATAGTGATAAGCGAAAAAAAAAATAATAATAATAACATAAATTTTATTTAATCATATACTTTACTCTTTCAATGGGTGAACAATAATAGAGCATGAAAGTAAATTAGAGTAAATTTATATTTCGCTCACACTTGAGGTCATTTTTATTCGAAACTAAGCTTTTGCACTACTATAAGGAAACTATTCAAAACTGAGAAGTGCAATTTCTACAACAAGTGTACCTGGATATTATGCGTTCGAGTACGTGTAAGGAATTATTGTATCTGCACTTTTGTACAAGAAAAGATACTCTAAATTGTTGTAGAAATTTGAAAATTTGACGGCAAACAGAGCCCACGCTTAACGTCAACACCGCCCGTGAGAGTACATAATTTGATATCTTTTTTTCTTTTCTTTCATTTTTTCTTTCTTTCCATTTTCTTTCTTTTTCTTTTCTTTTTTTTCTTCTCAACAGAAAGAAAACTAGTGAAACTAGAGAAGAGAAATCTCTACCGAGAATGTACGAAAACATTTTTTTTTTTTTTTTTTTTTTTTATCGAAACAGGTGGAAGGAATCATCGGATCAAAAAGCTCAAAGTTGCCATGAGGATCCTCACACAAGCCGTGAAAATGCTCATAGTTGCCCGCAATTCGTT
>NW_027657455.1:0-28029 GCF_964235325.1 Thermobia domestica | reverse complement strand
AAAGTATAAAAAGGGTGCTCTTGGTATTTTTGTAATTATTATTTTTGTTCGTCAGAGTGCAATTCATGAATCGCCCTGGGCTTTCTATATTCTACTGACCAGAAAATGAAGACTTTTGTTGGATACCTTTTGAAAATATCGTCTGGGAAGTTCCTGTTCCCTCTCTTACAAGCCAATCAGCCCGGACCTCAACTGAAAACAAAATTAAAAGAAGACATATCTTCAATGAAAAGAATGAGCTGTGAAATAAAGGACACAACATTTTGTATGTAAATCTATGTAATTCTAAGAAGTATTACTGGTATGTATGTTTATTGTTTTCATCTATGTACACAATTCTATTATTTCTTATTTCTGTTGATAGGGTTTGTAATAATCACTCAATCCCTTACATTGGTAGGCCTATATTTTCCATTCACAAAACTGCAAGATTATTACAAAAAAGGTATCTCTTTTTGTTATTTAATCATACCTAGTAAATTAATGCTATAAAAAGTTACAAAAGTTTGATAGTTATAAGCGGTGGTAGGTACAATTGGGAAAAACGTTGAAAGTCATAATGAAAGTACAAAAATATAATATTATGGTGATACCAAAACTACACATTACACCAGTTCTATTTTTAAGCATACCTAATATTTACTAAGATGATTATTTGAAAGTTTTAAAGTGTGACAGTTGTCACTTCAGAGCAGGGATGGCCAAAATTTTCCGAAATGGGAAATTTCCTGAATTTTTCCGAATTCCATATTTTTGCGAATTCCGAAATGTTTCCGATTTTACTTTCCGGAATCCGGAAAGAAAAATTACTGAATTGGCCATCACTACTTCAGGGGAAAGGTATAATCTGTTAACAACAGTAAATCCGTATATTTCTGTACATTTAAAACACAAATAATAATAATAATAATAATAATAATAATAATTACAAAAACACCAAAAGCACCTTTTTTATTTTTTAACCATATCATGTATGTGATAAAATCATTTTATAAAAAGAAGTTTCAAGGGAATCATAGTTGTAACTTATGAGCAATGACACAATTTGTAACAAAACTTAAGACAGTATATTCCCATACACGTAAAATTAAAAAAAAGAAAAAAATACAAAAATATGAAAAGAACCCTTTTTACATTTTAACCATATCATGTATGAGCTAAGATAATTCTATTAGAAAGTTTCAAAAGTTTCATAGTTGTACCTTCCGAGCAATGACACAATTTGTAACAAAACTTAGAACTGTATATTTCAATACATGTAAAATACCAAAAAAATAATAATTACAAAAATACCAAAAGCACCCTTTTTATTTTTTAACCATATCATATATGTGCTAAGATGATTCTATTTATAAAGTTTCAAAAGTTTCATAGTTTTAACTTACGAGCATTGACACAATTTGTAACAAAACTTAAAACTGTATATTTCCGTACATAAAAAATAATAATTACAAAAATACAAAAAACACCCTCTTTATTTTTTAACCATACCATGTACGTGTTAAGATGAATGTACAAAAAAAGTTTTAAAAGTTTCATAGTTGTAACTTTTGAGCAACGGCACAATTTGTAAAAAAAAAAAAAAAAAAAAAAAATGTTTTGTATTCCCATTAACGATTGATAGTGTAACTTTTTGCAGGGTTACTTAGAATCTACTGAAAGAGCAAAAATTAACCTTTCATTTGACACCCGGATGAGACCAATAACTTCAAAAATACGGAATTTTAGTTCTATGATGCTGAGTGCCGGAAAGTGAAATTGAAGCAAAATTCACATTTTTTAAAAATTTCTCACCGGCCCATTTCTCATCCAAAAAATCGAAAAACAAAAAAATAATTTAGCATAAGTTCATTGGTATTAATGTATAAAAAAAAATTGAAGAAAATATGAGACATTGAAGCACGGTTATGTTTCAAAATTAGGTGATTTGACGTGGAATGACCCATACTCTATTTGAGAAATAATAAATTCTCACCGCTTTTGCATCCAGTGGCGGAATAAAGTATCTTAAAATTCTAGAAATTTATACATTTCTAAAAATTGACGCAAGAATTAAATTTTCTTAGAATCTTAAAAATTCATAAAACGTAATTTTAATAAACTCAATCTATTGCAAGTTCCTAGTCATATATTAGACTGCAAGATTGAATTTCAAATTAAGAGAAAAAAGAAAAAGTAGTAACCAAACTTACAGTGATAGGTTATTCACTCAGTATTGCAATCATTAATGAAAAATCATCGCATAATTTATGAACATTTAGTTTTCGGTAATTTTATGAACTACCTAGAGAATTGATTTACTCCCTTTCTAGCAACTGGTGGGAATATAGCAACTAGTACTTACTTCCCTTGTAAAATCTGAACCTGGAATATTTAAGTCACGACAATTCGCACTTGATCGATTTCTTTTATATTGACAATTCGTACTTGACCAAATGAAAATTCGAAGTCCTCCACTTTGGACATTTAGCATGGACTCTTGTTTCATGCCTCACACCTCAACCCCACAACTATTGAATAAATAATTTCTTCACTGATTTCAGAATCTCTAGAAGAACACTGCTGAAATATGTCAGTACAATTCTCTGCAAATATTGCATCTTCCCTTTAAGTGTTCTCTTTTCAATAGTTCAGAAAACAGTCAATTCATCTGAATAAGATTTTCATTTCGTAGCAGAAAATTGTGTTCTTTTTCCATTAAAAAGAGAAAAAAGTACTTGAATTTGCCAATTGGTTAGAAAATTAATTGTAAGAAAATGTGTCGGCAAGGCAATAAGGCAAACGTAAGGGAATGTGTAGGCAGGGCAAATATTTTCAATGTAAGGAGTGCAAATATTTCCAGTGTGTTGGTGAAATACATAGCAAGAGTACTACTTGTTTATTATACAGTATATTCTTTATCAATTATTTTTGAACTAAGTAATTAATTTGGATTACTATAAAGTCAAAACAATAAAATCTTTCTACATTTAGGATCATTAAATTGTTTCTTTATATCATACAATATCACACAACAATCAATTCAAGTAGTTTGCTCCAACTGTTTTCTGACTGACTTTTGAGAGAACTTTAGTTAAATTGTCGAAATATTTGAAATTATACTATACTAAAACCATATAGTGATGAGGAATGCAATTTCCAAGGTTCTATATTTAAAAAGTTAAATAGAGGAAAACTACAGTAAATTAAACAATAATAGTAATTTATAGTAACAAAAGTAGTCTCAAGAACCTTTCTCGAGGTGACGGGTTCGACTCGTGGAAAGAAATCATTGAAATTTAAACACATTACGTTGATTTAGATTTCTCTTTAAATAGTAGGCCCAGGTTTCACATAGCTTTGTTGCTGGTAGAACTTAATGAATATTCAAATAAGAAACAAATACTTCATTGATGTGTTTCTTGGTGTAACAAATTGAAGCATATCAAACCAACGTTGTTTACGATTCCAATTACTCACTTTAAGCATATTAATTTTAATTAGACTATAAATGTTATCAACATTTAAGTTGTTTATATAATTTGCTCGACTCGGATGTTTTAAGGACGACTTCTGGTCAACTTATACTCCGGCCTATAGAGCGGTTCTCAGAGTGAGGAGCCCAACCTACAGTAAAGATGTAGGCGTGCTAGCTGCAATAGTGGGTAACGACGGAAACCAGTAAAGTATCGGCCAAAACGCGCATTCCTAACCGGTAAGAAGCAACGGGAATACGCATCACTCCCAAGAACACATTGCATGGGAATGTTGATTTTTAAAACTTAACTATCCCAAATGAGTAGAGCAAGAAACTCAATTCTATACTGCAAAAGCATCAGCTTGACTGATTGATGGAGAGCAGAGCACCATAATACATATTGGACGATTGAACAGACTGAACGTGGAATATAGTGAGGATCAGCGAGGTAAAATGGAAAGAACAAGATGATTTCTAGTCAAGAGAATATAGAATTATTAGTTCGAGAAAGGAAGACGGAGTCGCAGGGTTTATAATAAATCAGAAAATAGGACAACGAGTATGAAGTTACTAGATACTAAAGGACAAAGTCACATCAGTTAAACTAGCTACCATATCTCGAGACACAACTATAATTCAGCTATGTATGCCAACGACATTGCACATTAATGAAGAAGTAGAGCAAGCATATGGATCAAATGAAAACATTGTGAAAGTCGTAAAAGGAGAAAATCTTATTTTTACAGCAGATTGAAATTCGATCATAGGAGAAGGCGCAGAAGGGAAAATAGTAGGAAAATACTGACCAGAAAAACAAACGAAACAGGAAAAAAAGTTGAATTTTGGACGAAAAGCAAACTTATGCACGAAGAAGAAACATAGGCGCAAGATTTATATACGGAAAATGCAAGGACGTCAAAATAGATACAAATGGATTACATACTCAATAAGGAAAATTTCAGAAATCAAATTAAAAACTGAGAAAGTTACCCAGGTGCAAATATGGACAGTAGCCATAATTTGATAATGATGAGTAAGTTGAAATTTAAATACAGAATAGCTAAAGAACAAAGGAATTGAAGAAAGTTAAAATCCCCAGAATTAAAGTTGGAAGTGGGTTTACCTTCACGTTCCTGATTGTTGTCAACCTCAATAGACCACATTAACAAGTCTCAAGCAAAGCACACGCATTGTTTTATATCAGTTTAATGATTTCTGGGAAAGGATATTTAAACTTTCTTTTTAAAAATAATAATGGATGAATTTCAGTCCCTTTTCGTAATAGAATTTAACTCCAAGTAATAGACCCATTGGGACAATAAATTTCAAAGATAGCACAGGCTATGCTTTACGAAACAGGGTAATTTTAGTAAAGCTGTCGGTAAGAATGTTTATAGGGATTAATAGAAGGGCAATAGGGTAAATGAAAGAAAAAATAGAGAAGACTAAGATAATAATCATCTCATCACGAAATTAGCAGCGTTATTTCCTCTCCTGAGGGAGATGTAGAACTACATGTAGCTTGAATTCCGCGTTAACTTTCAAATTCTAACTTGATTCACTTCGATGAAAAAAAAAACAAATAAAAAAATAAAAAATAAACAAAACTTAAGTCTGTCATACTATGAAGAGGAAAGTAGTAAAATATGATATGCACTTTAATGTCCTAATACACAACTGTATGTACTGCAAGCAGTATTATCAGAAGACTGTAGTCATCTAGTTATAGAATATTCTATTTATCATCTTAAATTTCAAAATCATATCAATAAGTAACTGTTGCAGTACAGAAACGAAAACCTTACTTTAGTTAAAAATATTGCGTTATATAGAGGTTGTTCAGCCTACGTTTGGCCGATTTCGTTTCTTCCCCCTCCCGGGCAGAATGGACTCACCCGACCTGGCTCGTGGCGTCCTGCAGTGTTGTGCAGTGGCTTCCTGAGAACGGAGTTGTTTTTCCGCGCGGACGACAATAACGCACAAAACAGGACCATTGTTGTGAGTGTTGTATTAAATTTGTTTCCAAGTGTATGAGTTTCCGCTCTGTGACCAAAATGCCGCCCAAACTAAGCCGGTTTTGGGAAGGCTATGCTGCGGCTCTTTATGACGCCCACTTTAGTGTTTCTGTCATTAGAAAACAGTGCAAGAAGAATGGATGCAACATCAGTTTAAGTGGAATAAAAAATGCTATTAAAAAGTACAAGGGCAACGAAGCTCCACCATTTGGATCACAAACGAAGTTGCGTAGGAAGCGGGAATGAACTAAGGCCACCTCCACCATGCAGAGGAAACTTCGCAAAATTGCAATCTAAGAAAATCCGCCAAACACAAAGGTGTATGGCTAATCCTCTTGACGTGTCTTTGGGGAATGTGAGCCGGAAGTTACACCATCAACTCAAACTGGAAAAAGTCATGAAAGCTCGCGGCCATCTCACGGATGCCCACCAAAAGGAACGAAAGTGTAACGCCCGGAAGCTGTACGAACGGCATCTGGCAAGACAAAGGTGGATGTACGTCGTAACGGTCGATGAAGTATGGATTTACCTTTCCGACTGGGGCAAACCGAGAGCCATCATGTACCGAGAGAAAGGTGCCAAGAACTTCAGAAGGTGGGTCCGTGTCTGTAAAGAATCCTTCTCAAAATGGTTCATGGTCATTACTGGCTACTGTTACCGAGTTAAACTGAATATTCGTAGGGTGGCCAAGAACTGCAAAATAAATTCGCAGTATTTTCAAGAGCAGATCATGCGGCCAACCTAGGAGCATGAGATTCCAACAATGTACGGAAATGACGCCAATCTGGTGCACATTCACATGGACAAGGCCTCGTCCCTCGCATTCTACAGGGAGTTGGAGGAGGCAAGTGGTACACAGGTGATACCTTTCAATGAGGTACATGTTAAATCTCCAGATGCAAGTCCTATGGACTATTGTGGATTTGGATTGCTGAAGCAGGCTTTGGGAAAACGGCGTGTGACAACTGTGGAAGGACTTTGCAAAGCTGTGCAAAGGGAATGGGACAAGATTCCCCTCCCAGTTCTTCAGAGAAGACTATTACAGTGGAAATTACGCTGTCGGGCTATTGTTAGGAACCAAGGGAAACACATCGAGCACTTACGGAGCTGGCGCCATGGTTTCTTCTAAATTTTTAGGTAAGTCGAAATTGGCCAAATGTAGACTGAACAAGCTCTGTAGTAATTCCAAGCTTGTGATTCTGCAACCTTACGGTTATTAGAAATACGTTTCACTACTTTATGTATTGTTTCACACACTATTTAGTAAATTTCTCAACTGGGATGACCATATTCAGTCACAATGGAGAAAGGCATTTGGAATATTACGCAACCTGTACAGGTTTTGCAAAGATTTCACAGCTACTTGTAAATTACGGCTCGTTCAAACACTAGTTTGGTCACTTTTTGATAATTGCGATACTCTTTATGGTCCCAAATTACCAAAGAAACTTGCTTACAAAATTCAACTAGTTCAAAATTCTACGTTAAGACACGCTTTCTTACAATGTTTCATAGAAGATGTTTGCTTTATATACAGAATCTTAATAACTGAGAAACCAGATTATTTGTTCAATAAGTTGACTAAACGTTTTAATGTACACAATCATTATACATGTAATAAATACAAACTTGATTTTCCCCATTATAAAACAAATAAACGTCATGCATCCTTTTCAGTGTCAACGCCAAGAGTGTGGAATACACTTGCTGAGAAATTTGTCTCTATTTCGAACTTTGTAATATTCAAAAATGCAGTGCAACATTTACTGAGGCAGAAGCAGAAGCTTCAAAACGGAACACATAACCAATAAATCGAACTGTTTAGCCTTCTTTCCTTCAACTCCCTATTTCCTCGGTCTCTTTTTTTATTACTATATTTTATAATATGTGTTTTGTTCGTATTTGTTATCGTTTATTAATTTGTATTCTGTAACTATGTATATTTTTATTATTCATAGGGTGGCAAGCACCAACCAAGAGTAAGTGAAACTAAAGCAGTAAGTTACTAAGAGAGAAGGAAATCGGCGACTTCCAGTCGAGAGAACTGAACTAAAGGAGTAAATTACTACAGGAGTATTTTTTTCATTTACTCCTGTAGTAAATTTATTTACTCCATAACTGCTGGAGTGCACCATCAAAGAGTACGTTACTACATTAGTAACTTAAGGAGGAAATAAGGCAAAAATTTACTCCTAAGCAGTAGTAGGAGTAAAGTTAGAGAGTAAGATGTTTTCTTTGATTTCTGTGTATTAAATATCGAATTCTATGGATTATCTGGACTACGAAGAATATATAGAGATGTAGGAAGAAGTAGGCAACCCAAGAATGAGGATTTTAATGGATAGAAGAAATCCATTTGCGATGTATAACAACCATGATTTCAAAGAGCGGTTTCGGTTTCGTAAGGAATTTTTTGAGTCGCTGCTTGGTATGCTGGAGCCATTACTGTATCATAATTCTGATAGGAACCGTGCTTTGTTTCCTAGGCTGCAACTTTTTTGTGGATTGCGAATCTTTCGCATTGGTATTTATCAAATCGTAGCAGGGGATCTCATTAACATCGATCATACTACTGCTGGAAGAGCTTTTAACTGTGTGATAAAAATTTTAATTGCCTTAAAGCCACTGTATGTGTCCATTCCACAGAACAAAGAAAATATATATTTTATTTTATTTATTGAACAAATTCCCAGATACAGCATAACTTTGCCATTTTACACAGGGACATGCTAACAAAAGAAAGAAAAAAAGCAAGACAACAATAACAACAATATAGAAAAAAGAGTGTAAAAGTAAAACTATTCCGTCAAAACTCGTTTAATTGCTCTTTCAAACACTGGGTAGCTCGAAAAAATATCCACATCAGTTGTTACTTGATTATAACAATTTGGTATTCTATAAAAAAGAGACATCTGTATAATAGCCAACCTAGGACGGGCAAGATGGAATAGGTGAGATGGAATGGGAGAGCAGTATTCGATCTTGGGCGCTATTAAAGTTTTATAAAAAGTTGCTAATGAAGAAATAGTGCGTAGTTCGGTGAATCGATAAAGAAGTCCCAACATGCGCATTGAATTCTTTAGTATTGAGGGGATGTGGTCAGAGAATGTGAGTTTTGAATCAAAGATGACACCAAGATCATTATGACTAGCAGAATGTGTGATAGGGGAATCGTTGATATGGTAACTGGAGGGAACTGGAGACTTTTTCTAAGTAATAGTAATACTGTCACATTTCTTACTGTTGAGTTTCAAGTGCCACATTTCACACCAGCCTATAAGGTAATTTATGTCTTCCTGTAGAGCAATTGTGTCATGGAGACACGATATTTCTCTGTATAACTTACAATCATCAGCAAAAAGCAGAAGGCCACTAAGTTGAGCTGGTACGTGCGTGTAGACATCATCCATATACAGGACCAACAGCAGAGGCCCAAGTACACTCCCCTGAGGCACCCCTGAGATCAAGGGTTGGGGTTAGAAGTCGCCCCTGAAAGAACAACTCTCTGTTTACGGTCCTTCAAGTAGCTTGTGATTAGAGAGAGAAATTTGCCATGTACACCTTGTCTCAAAAAGCTTGAGCGCATTCTTTATTGGTGTTTTGAGGCAAAAATTTTCTAAGTCCAGCTTCGGGTATCTTCGGGAAAAAGTAAGCCAGGTTCGAACCTCCAAGCCAGCCTTTGCAATCGGGAAAAAGTTTGCAGATGTGTTTTTCTTCTTTTAAATATAATAAGACTTGTTACCAAGTGTTTAAAAAAGCAACATTGATTGAAATACTTAATGATACAATATTTCGAAACCTTTTATTAATGTGAACACATGCTTGTTTGTCATTTAGCTTTCTATACGTAATGGAACATTTAAATACGTTAAAGAATCTTTCCATATGTAAAAGAATGCTCAAAGTTAAGAAATAGAACATAATTATCGCCTGAGTACTAAAATAAAAGTCAAAGTAGAACAGAAACAGCGTTTGTAATGGATATGAATGTCATAATTATCTTGAGATCCGTTATACATCGCTAGAAGCTTAGTTCTAGAAGTCCTTGTGTTAGCTCATTGGTAAGCTGTCGGTTTTCAAATCATAAGGTTGTGAGTTCGAGTCCCATCTGGATCAATGCTTTTTTTAAAATTATATTTTCCGCAATGCATGAAAAATTATATAAAATAATTACATTAAAATACATAAGTTGTTTACATATAACATAATAATTGCAGAACATACCGTAGTAATTATTATGTTTAAAATATAACATCTGAGATAATTTTCACAGTAGGTCGGTATTATATATGAGGATGTAAATACAAGTTAAGAAACTCGTTCAATAGCAATAAATAAATCATGTAGTGTATTTATTTGCAGCTATTTGTCATATAGAGAGGCATAATATAGAATGTCATTTATGTTTTTGAAAAGTTATTCGATGCATAAACAGAGGGTATAAACAGAGAATCCAAAGTCGGAACGCTCGCAAAAAAAATTCATGAACCCCAAAGGTCACGTGAGCAGACTGGAATTGTCCTTATGAAGCATGCCACAGCAGAAAGTCTTTACATAGATTTTCAATTCAATTCCTGATATATGCTTTTGCAATGTGGAAGTGGTGATGCCTTGAGTCGCCCTCTCTCGCTCGCTGCTCGCTCACTCTCTCTCTATTTATACAGAATATAAAAGTGGATTTATGTGTGTGTTTCAACATAATTCTGACATATCTAGAGCAATTTTAACTTGTAAAATTGGATATATCTGGAAAAAGAGTACTGTCGGGATACATATCAAAAATGCTAGAAACGGGTCGATATTATTATTGAATCCATAGTTTCGTGGTCGCTTAAGTGAATAGCTCTACTTTCAATTCAAGTCCAATTAAGCTCCCATTAGCACACAGGGTGGTTACGTAGCAACATAAAGATATCGAAATCAACCGATATTATAATCGAATCGTAAGTTTTCAGCCCAGAATGTCCACATTAGTCCCATTGCCTAGAGGGCAACATATCATTGCCTAGAGGGCAACATATTTGCAAAGTGCAAATTTTAAAACTTGAATAATATTTTAATTTTTTTCCGTATGAAAAAGTTAAAAATCATGAGCAAATATACTATTTCACGAACAATCCTCTTTTACTATTCTAATATGTTTAATAATATCGTAAGAAATGTAATAGTAATTCAGAACACGTTTCACAGTTGTTATTTTTTTTTACATAGTTGTAGCTGTAGCATGTAGTGAGTGGAATTTAACTGTAATAAATTCACTAATTAACCCTATTCGAATTAAGTTTTACTTTTAAGTTTGGAATGAAGGGGCGGAGAAATATGGAGTTATTGGGGGCACCGAGCTTTTCTACATTTTACTTTCAAGATCTCCATTTTTCTTTTGTCATTTGTTCCGAATAAAAAAAGTTCAGTCACTTTTGGATTGTCATAGGATAGTAGGAGTTGGATTTTGGGATGCAGCCTGTGAGATTCTAGAGGAGCTAACTGCTTGAAAAAATATTTTTGAATCATCTGTAACATATGAAATAAGGATATGTATCATAAAAAATTGAAAGTAACTATGTCTGCGTAATCATCACGGTCAAATTGCAAACTCAAATGAATTGACGTTTGGTATATAATCAGGCTCCAATCCCAACTGGGAAGTTATCATACGCGTGTCACTTTCATTATAATACATATCCTTAGGGAGAGTAGAAGTCCGAATTTTTGCGAAAAATTTAGTATCTCACAAGCCGTTCAACTGAGAGCTGAAATTCAGCATATAACTCTTTATTAAAAATAAAGAGAATATGCCCTGGCATTTTTTAAAATTGTCTTTTATGAGCGGGGGGACGGGGGTGCATTTTCTATATATTGGAAATTGGTAGTGGGTTGATTTGTAAAAATAATCGAAAACGATTGATATTAGTTGAGAAAAAAATTGAGTAATGCAAACTAAAGTTCTTTTTGAATTTTATACAGACTGCTTTCTATTTATAATTGCTGAAGCTGGTGTTTAATATATGGAGCGTTCCGAGCATAAGGCAATCAAGCCATAAAGTTAGAGAAAAATGGCCATAAAATTTGTATTCTAAACTTAATTACATGGGCATTTTCAATTAGTACGGCATGCTTAATTATATAGAAAATTAGTTTCTCTCTCTCTCTCTCTCTTTTTTTTTTTTTTTTTTTTACGTTGGTCTACTTTTCCTTGATTCGAAACTTTTAAATTTCACCCTATTTTCTACTGAAATGTGTCTGTAAGGCAACAAAGAAATAATTACATATGATAAATTTAAATTCATTTTAATTCGGAAGATGAGAAACATTTTGCCTTTATATATCGTAAAGGTCAGACCCACCAGTATTGTAACAAAGAGGTGCTTTAGCCAATGACGGTAGAAATTCAAACTCCGATAAGTGATAATTTCAAAGTCTTGTTTTATTACAAGTGTAATCTCTTTAGTCAATGGAGAGGAGGACGTGGGTCATCGGTCAGAGTTGATGTCGATGGGTTTTGGTGGGTCGGAGTTGGTCGCAATGGTTCAGAGTGGTTCATAGTTGGTGGTGGATCAGAGTGGATCACGATGGTTGATGGGTCAGTGGGTCAATGGGTCATTTGGGTGGTGGGTCATAGTGGGTCATGGTGGGTCGTGGATCAAATTTTCATTGACCCACACCATCTCTGGTTAAAATTGTACTAAAGATAAGAGGCACCGAAGATGCATGTCGGCTATTATGTTCAAATTTTGCGCATGGATAGTACTCCACCAGAAAGCAATAAATCTGAAACGGTTCACGGTATGACCTCCTAGAACTCGAGATGTAGGGGTTTGTCTGATTGGCTAAATTAACACGCCAATGATTTATCCTTCAACAACCAAGCTTTTTATGATCTTTCCGTGGGGAAGTCAGAAGAACACGTGCCTAGTAATCGTAATATTGATAGTTCGCGTCCACCCCGGGGTATTTGTTTTGTGTTTTTTTGTTTCACCTAAATATAAACAAATCACACATATAGGCATTTGAACATATTTTGGGAGAGTAATTTTGTGGTTCGTTGGCGTTTCATCGCGTGTCTGCCGCTGGTAGTAAAGTTTTCAAAATGGAACTTGGGCCATCACGGATCGTCGCTGCGGGGCCACCAATTTCTGGCGAGAGGTTAATAGTTGAACATCTGTAGTCCACCGACGCTTACAGCTTAGGGTAATGAACGATGTCCTTGCCTTGTAGACTTCATGACTACCGACGTCGGCAGTCAAGTAGCTTTTAGTATTCCTTTACTAACCATCTATCGTTCATGTTTGTACACGGTGTTGTCATAACAATAATAATAATAATAATAATAATAATAATAATAATAATAATAATAATAATAATAATAATAATAATAATAATAATATATTATTATTATTATTATTATTATTATTATTATTATTATTATTATTATTATTATTATTTGTAGTAACAGTAGTATAATTGATGATAGAATAATTATTGTCTATGTATTGTCTAGGTAGGACTACACACAGGATTTGGCTCGTTTTGGTTCGACTTGACTCTAATCCGAGTCGAGTTGGAAGATATTTTTCGCGCCGAGTCCAAGAGTAGACCTCAAAGATGTCTGTTTCGAGTCGAGTCGAGTTTCAAAGAAAAGTCGTTCGTGCCCATCCCTTCTAATGAGAGCTTAATCGGAGTTAAGCGAAATTGAAAGTCTCACTATTTATCTAAGCGACCCCGAAAACTATGAATCTAATATCGATCATTTTCTAGCAATCTTTTATATGTATCCCCCTCCCATTCACCATAGGTAACACGACAGCACTCTTTTTGAAACTATAAGAAATGTGGTTAAAATTACTCTAGGCCAGTGGTTCTCAATCTAATTCCTATCACGATCCCCCATTATCACACGCTCTTGCCAGCGACCCTTTTATAATTTGTTTTATAATAAGCTTGTGTGGGATTTTTAACATACCTATTTCTATAATAGTGGAATCCATTTTTTTTTTTGTTTGTTTATAGTGAACAGTGCCATGGAAAATCATTGCCCGGGGCGAGAGTATAGTACGATGTCACCGTATGTATGAGTGACGTCGACAGACTAGCTACGAAGCGCCACCATGGTTGGCACGAAGCTCAATAACATTTTCAAAATAAACCCTACCTTTCCTTAATTTTGAGCACATTTTATTACGTTTTTCCTTTTATTTTACACATGTGCACATGCACTTTCCTAACTTGAGTAACACACTTCCTCCGAAATGTGTGGCCCCTCTTTTCGGCGCCCGGCACTGACAGTGGATACAGTAACTGTAATATCTATATTCTCAACGACGAAGGTGATGGTTCAAGATGGATGTTAAACTCCTTCATTGAAGAGGCCATTAACGTATCCGATCTAAGCCCACAACTTCTTGACCAAATAATAGAATGATCATGCGACAAGTCTTTGCAACTGGTTTTCTGTAACGAAGACTTGGACAAGTTCTGCCTGATGAGGAGAGAAGAATATCCTGGTCTGGTGATTGCTGCTTTAAAAGTAATAATTCCATTTGCTATATCGTACTTGTGCGAAAGTGTTTTTTTTTTTATGGTAAACATTAAAACAAAGATAAGAAATCGCTTATCAGTTGAAAATGGCTTGATAATATTCGTCATGAAGATTGAACCGGGCATTGCTGCACTAGTGAAATTACACCATGCTTAGGTATCTCATTAGGTTTTAATTTTAATTCTATTTCAATGTGCAGGTTTTGTTTCATGTGTATTTTTCTAGTATTTCTATATACAGTTCTCATTAGTTTTATATCATACCTCTTTGATTTAAATTCATTTTTAAACAACTTTACTAACTAACTAACTCTATGGCCTATGGAACCCGGAGGTTCAATGCCGCGTTCACAAAAGCTCTACACTGACTTCTATCCTTAGCCAATTGGATCCAGTTTCTACTTTGTATTCTTATCTCAGCGAGATCCATCTTAACATTGTCCTCCCATCTGCCCCTAGGTCTTCCTAATGGTCGTTTTTCGTTTGGTCTTCCAGTCAAGACTTTCAAAGCGTTTCTACTTTCTTCCATTCTAGCTACCTGACCTGCCCACCTAAGCCTCCTAGATTTGACGACCCTAACAATGTTGGGTAACCGTATAAATTATGTAGTTCCTCGTTATGAAGTTTCCGCCATTCCACATTCCCGTTCCTCTTGGGTCCGAATATTCGTCTCATTATCTTGTTCTCAAATACTTTCAGTCTATGTTCTTCCCTCAGAGTAAGCGACCATGTTTCGCAACCATACAGAACAACAGGCATGATTATCGTTTTGTATATTTTAAGCTTCAAATTTCTCGACAGAATTCGCGACGACAAGAGACTTTGAACCGAATAGTAACACTAATTCTACACCCTTTGAAAATGTTCAGTAGACTTATTTTTTATTGTTCTTTACAGTGTGTATAAAAAATAAAAGTATGCCTATCAGAACAAAATTAAAAATAATATTTAAAAATAATTTCTGGTATTAGATTCTAACTATATTTATCTCTTCCGCCTATCTTCGCGATCCCCTAGGGGCCGCGACTCCCAGGTTGAGAAACCCTGCTCTAGGCATACATGAGTTATGACGGAACATACATACATACACTTTTATATGTATAAATGCAGATAAGAGAGAGTTGAGAGAGAGCGATTAAGGAATTACCGCTATCAATCTCTTCACTTTACTTTTGCGATTCGTGAATTTCTTACGTGACAGTTTGGGGCTAGCTAGTTTTTTGTCTTGAACCACGATCCGATTTTCGATATGCTCTACCTAAATGCTGTAATGCGAATATTGAGAAGTTATCTGCGATGAATGTAGCTGCAAATAAATATATTACATAACTTATTTATTGCTATTACACGATTTTTAAATTTGTATTCAATATTCACACATAACACACCGACGTTCTGTGAATACCTCAGATGTTATATTTTAAAGATAAGAATTACTTATGTCGTGAAATGATATGAATATATATATTCAACTCATATATACAACTGATGATATGAATATATATATTCAACTCATATATACAACTGATGATATGAAAATATATATACAACTGATGAATTGTAATGTAACTATTTTACATAATTTTCATGCATTGAGGAAAGTAGAATATCATAAAGGAATCTCACCTGAACGGGTATCGAACTCACGATTTAAACGCTCGGTGGTGTACCACTGAGCTAACATGACCGCTTTTCGGAAGCTGCTTCTGAAATATAACTGAGCTCATACGTAAATGCTCTTTTCCGTATGGAAATCACAATGATGAAACGAGAGTGTGAATACATAGTCTCGAAATATTATATCATTAAGTATTTCAATCAATGTTACTTTTTTTCTACACTTAATACCATTTCAACATGTCTTATTATATTTAACAGAAGGAAAAACATATCTGTACATCTTTTCCCGATTACTATGGTTGGCTTTGGAGGTTCGAACCAGCAGTTTTAGTTTACTGTTTTCCGAAGACACCCGAAGTTGGACTTCGAAAGTGTTCGTATCAAAACAGCTATAATCATATCGCTCAATCTGTTTGGTATATGGTATATGTTTTTATACGTGTAAAGTCAGTATAACAATTCATTCTTTAAACAGCTTTTCGTATGTATTAATATTCCTTTATAAAAACTGTTTTTATTATTATTATTACGGCGCACCATTTTCAGATTTCTTTCGCGAGTCGTTGACCAAGTCGTTCGCCACCAGCGTTGCCAGACTCACAGCTCGGAATTATTCCAAAACCTGATCGAACTTATGCTAGATTCGGTCAAATTATGCTAGATCCTCATAATTACTAATTCAGGGGTTTAAAATAAAACAAAGTTGAGATACGATAACGTAACTTAAAATACACAGAGAGCAAGAATGCATGGATAGAACTCAATACTTCACGCACCAAAATTTTAACTCAACTAAATTACTGCAGTCGTTGCCAAACTCAATGGCGTATATATCGTATAAATGAATGCAAAGTTTTTGTTTACATATTTTGAAAGAAAATTACTTCGCAGCATAAGCGGAGTTGGGAATCGTCTGCTGGGGGAGGGGGCAGATTTTTGGTCGGTCTCGGAGCTGTCATTTCAGGAATAAATATGATCATGAAGTCAGAAGTAAAGATGGTGAAGTTGTCAAAAAATTGGGGGGAGAATGGCCCCCATAGCTCCGCCCATGCCTTGGAGTTAAAGGATTAGAAAACCCTGGGTGGAGCCACAAAAAAAAAAAAAAAGCCCAAAGCCGTTCCCAACTTACTTAGGAAAATAAGACTGCCTGTATGGTTTACCGAGTGTATGAATCAATGGAAGAGGATACATTTCTGCCGTTCTTTTTCTTCTCACGACCAACTTCTCCAGGTTTTACGGCTTTTTGATAACTTGCTGAAATTGTGCTGGATTTGGGCAGGATGCTAAAAGCAAGATGCTAGGTGCTAGAGACATGCAAATTATGCTAGATCTAGCATCATTATGCTAGAACTGGCAACGCTGTTCCCCACAATAGGCGTGTCGTGCAAGTAACCAATCACACGTCAGGTACTAGCTTTTACCTATTGCTTTCTTCTCACAGCTCAGAACATTGGTAACTATGGATAGACTTACAGGAGTAATTACTTTATGGGAGTTGGAAGGTTATTCTGCAACTGCAGCTAGCAGGCGAGTAGGTGTCCCGGCCTCCACAGGAAGGCAATGGATTCGGAAATATGGTGCTACAGGTCAGACTGGTAATTTACGATCTCCTGGTCGTCCGCATGTGTCAACCGAAGCCCAAGATGCGAGATTAGTAAACGAAGCCCGGTTAGACCCACTAAGGACGTCTAGACAGATAAGGGAAGCTTCTCTCTTTCCTGGTAGTAAGCATACAGCTCTGCGAAGGCTTCGTCATGCTGGGTTACGTGGCCGTGTTGCTGCCGTGAAGGAAAAACTCTCAGACGACCACAAAATTTACCGTCTCGCGTTTGCACAGGCGAATGTGGGTCTCAATTGGGAAAACGTAGTTTTCTCAGATGAATCCATATTCACAACATCAAAGGAGGGACGCCGTTTTGTGTATCATCCGAGAGGCACCCGATATGACCATGGATATGTGGCTGCTTGCAATCGCAGTCGCCATGTATCTATTTTATGTTGGGGTTGGATTTCCAGTCGCGGAGCAGGACAGCATCATAGAATTGAAGGACATCTGGACAATGCTCAGTACTTAGACATTATCAGTAATATCATGGTGCCATCTGTACGAGTATTTCAGCCTGATGGTGTAATTCAGTTCCAGCAATACCAGTCGCCAATACATAATTCCCGTGTGGTTCAGGAATGGTTCGCAGGGCACCCTGAGATTGATTTAATCGACTGGCCGCCTCGTGGATCAGACCTCAATCTCATGGAAAATATGTGGTCAGAAGTGAACTAAGGGAAAGTTGGCCTGAGGCAGATCCACCAAGAACTCAGGATGACCTGTGGCATCTTGTTTCCGAAGCATGGCTGGAGGTAGGGGAAGGAGATAGATTTGTCACCCATGTAATAGATTCCATGCCCAGAAGAATGGAGCGTGTAATAAATTCAGAAGGGTCTTGGACACAATATTAATATCCCCGCCTTAACTCCCGAAAACAGCCCTTTTCAGGGCTACCTAAACGCTTCTGAAAATATTTCTAGAAGTAAAACACTCCTTGTATCCGATTTCTGTGCAATCCTACTAACAAAAGAATGATAATTAGCTGTAGGCTTTGAACTCAAGACCTCTTCAGTGGCAAGTCCGTACTCTACCAGTGAGCTAACATGAACACGCAAACCTAACCTGAAGAAACACGACTTTCAATTTCTGGTATTCGATGACAATGATGCTCATATACTTTGCAAATGTTGTATTCAACTTGGGATATTCCGCAACACACACACACACATAAACAAAGCGAAAGAGAGAGAGAGAGAGAGAGAGAGAGAGAGAGATGAATTCACAAAAGCATATTCAACGTATTCGAATGAGACTCTAAGTAACGACATTCCGTTCTAAAGAGAATTTGTGTTTCTTCCCGTGACGTTAAGGGGATCGGGAAAAGTTATGTGTCTTGAAGCAGGATACGACTTTGGATACTCTTTTTATACACTTTCTATATCGGTAGGAATATACTGTATTTCACGAATATAAATAACACACTGTAATGAGAATATTGAGAAGTTAAATCTGTATGACAAATAGCAGCATATAAATACACTGCATAACTTATTTATTGCTATTAAACGATTTTTCTATTCTCGATTTTTCTATTTCTATTGTATTTAACATTCTCGTATATAATAACGACCTACTGTGAAAATTATCTCAGATGTTATATTTTAAACATAATAATTACTATGTTCTGCAATTATTATGTCATATATAAACAACTCATGTATTTTAATGTAATTATTTTATATAATTTTTCATGCATTGCGGAAAATATAATTTTAAAAAATGTATTGACCCAGATGGGATTCGAACTCACAACCTTATGATTTGAAATCCGACAGTTTACCAGTGAGCTAACACAAGGACTTCTAGAACTA
The DNA here is from genome assembly GCF_964235325.1 of Thermobia domestica. Lineage (NCBI taxonomy): Eukaryota > Metazoa > Arthropoda > Insecta > Zygentoma > Lepismatidae > Thermobia > Thermobia domestica. Next base: position 8,985 of record NW_027657455.1, on the reverse strand, counting down.
AGCTTCTAGCGATGTATAACGTATCTCAAGATAATTATGACATTCATATCCATTACAAACGCTGTTTCTGTTCTACTTTGACTTTTATTTTAGTACTCAGGCGATAATTATGTTCTATTTCTTAACTTTGAGCATTCTTTTACATATGGAAAGATTCTTTAACGTATTTAAATGCTCCATTACGTATAGAGAGCTAAATGACAAACAAGCATGTGATCACATTAATAAAAGGTTTCGAAATATTGTATCATTAAGTATTTCAATCAATGTTGCTTTTTTAAACACTTGGTAACAAGTCTTATTATATTTAAAAGAAGAAAAACACATCTGCAAACGTTTTCCCGATTGCAAAGACTGGCTTGGAGGTTCGAACCTGGCTTACTTTTTCCCGAAGATACCCGAAGCTGGACTTAGAAAATTTTTGCCTCAAAACACCAATAAAGAATGCGCTCAACCTTTTTGAGACAAGGTGTACATTAAATCTATTGGAGAGCTTATGAAGAAAATGAATGTGACTGACAGAATCAAAGGCCTTCGAGAGATCAAAGTAGAATACATCTAATTGAGTATTTTTATTCATACATTTGACTCTTGACTTGAGAGACTTGAGCTTTTCGGTAGAAAGCCGTGCTGAGAACTGTGGATGTAAGGTGAGGTGAATTTAAGTAGCCTGTCTTTGATTATATTTTTCGCAGATAATTGATATTACAGAAAGAAGAGATTTGGCCTATAGGAGGATACATGGTCTTTAAGTCCTGATTTATATATTGGGGTCACGTGAGCTAGTTTCCAACAGGTGGGATAATACCCTTCCTTGAAGCATCTATTGAATAAGATAGATAGAGGAACTGAAGCAGTTTTGTTGAGAAAGAGAGGACTAATTTTATCAGGTCCAAGTGATCTATGTGGAGATAACGATAGCAAGAGAGCCAGAACTTTGCCCGGGTTGGTAGAGAGATTGGATAAGGTGTCCGAACAGATGAGGCGGAGAGGGGGAAGATGGGTTGTAGAGGGAAGGGAAGTAAATGTTTTGCAGAAGTACTTATTGAAGAGGTCGGGTCTTTGATCACTACTCGCTTCAGTATTTTCATCTTGAACTGTTGCCGGTGTGCCCGGAGATTTTGTTCTAGATTTAATTACAGACCAAAAGACTTTAGGGTTACTAACAGCAAAATCACCAATTGAGTCCATGTATTCAAAATACTTACGCCGCTCTACCTTCTTGGCAAGACTTCTAATTTTAGCAAAATTTTTGTATGTGTAGTCACTCGGATGTGATTTCCATAGAGTCCAGGCAAGCTTTTTGTTTTTAAGAAGTTCATGAAGTTCATTGTCGTACCAGACCGGAAACCTGTTCGATTTTGATGCTTTCACCGGTACAAAGTCCTTTATGGCTGAGTGGACAACAGATGTAAATAAGTCCACAGCGTCGTGAACAGTTCCTACCTCTAACAAACACCAAGGAAACAATTCAATAGCCCGGCAGATGTCACCCCAGGGGGCTTTCTTCCAAAGAAGTTGTGACCTACTTTTGAGGGGCTGGGTTGTAGTAGTGGAGGGGAGGAAGTCGAAAGAAACATCTAAGGAATCGTGATCCGAGGGAAAAAGATTTCTGCATGGGACAACACAACGAGGTTCTAAGTTAGAGAGAATATAGTCAAGATTGCTATTATTGCGGGTATTATGCATATTATGTTGACCTAGACCAAGTCCGTGAATAAAATTGTCCATGAAATAACTGTCGTTTTCATCTTTAGCGACGCCATGTTTGCTGTCCTGCCACGTGATGGAAAGGTTGAAATCACCCAATAGGATGACATCACCGTGTGACAACGCATGTAACAGTGAGTCATGGCAAGCTTCTAAGATGTGCTGGAGGGTGTTCTTGTGCGACCTATAGAAGCACCCAATAAACACAGGACGACGCTTTGGAATAAACATTTCCTCCCAAATGGCAATCCCGTTCGAGATCCAGTCTTCTCTTGCTCTTCCACTTATTATTTACACAAATCATCATTCCACCTCCACGAGTTATGCGGTCTCTACGATAAATGGTGAAATTATTACAAAAGCTAATTTCACTGTCGTTCACTGATTCATTCAGCCACGATTCGGTCACTGCGAAACAATGCAGTTCCCTAATCTCACCTAGGTTGAACGAGCACTCAAGTAATTTTTTTTAATACTACGAACATTTTGATAATATATATTGAAAGCACTGATGTAATATGGACAGGGTGGGCCAGGGTTTACATGAATATCACCACAAAGGAGGAGAAAACAAACGAGAATGAGGCACTGTATTTTTGCTTTTGACTCATACCTTGGCACAAAATCACTGGTAGTTCCTCCGTCACTGTTAGCAGAGAGAGCACATGACGGTCTTCTTGGTATGAAGGCAGCAGCAATAAAATGGAAAGATCTTCCACTACACTTCAGTCCATGTTTCATTGGCAGTGCTTCACTTGGGAAAGTCACATCACCGATGGCGTGAAGACAGTAGAGCACGCACATAAACACTACACAAAACCACGAAAAAAGGTAAACAATAAGAGCACCACTTTGCATCGACTTCGAGCTTGACGCCATTGTGAGAAATCGGAGGAATATATCAAGGAACAAAAAGAAATTTAACGAATTGGTGGATTCTCGAATGTCATAGGGCCATAGATTATGTACACTCATATCCAAAATTATTGTCGCATGTCTATAAATATGTTATTCTAGGAATATAATTTGATAACGAATTCACCCGGTATTTCTTATAATGTTCATATGTGTATAATCGTAAATAAGAACAATAAAACGAAAATAAAATTTTCTTGTCCATTTAGCAACATTTTATTTTACTTATTATATTTTTTTCCTATGAAATTACCACAAATATACATTTCCCGATTATACACGTACTATCAGTATTAAAAGTACCCTGCAAAATCATTATCAAATTATATTCTTACAAGAAGACAGTTATAGATATGCGACAATAATTTTGGACATGAGTGTACAGTACATATACCTATACTTTGTCCTTCTGGAGCAAGCAGAGCTATACAGAAAATCAAGAATTTCTTTTCTAGTAAATCATTTCTGATGCCAATATGAAGATTTTGAACTTGGTAAGTCGCGGCTGGGTTTCACGTATGATGCATGCATTTGGGACATTGGTTATCTTATAGTTCTGTAGAATTTGAAAATGGACAGTATGATGGATTGTTTGTTGAAGATAGCGGATATGCTCTCTCCAAACATGTTATGACTCCTGAGTTTCGACCTCAGACAGGAGCCGAAGAGCGCTACAATAGAACCCATATTGCTACAAGATGTATAATAGAACGTTCATTCGGTGTTTGCAAGAAACGTTTCCAAATTTACACTGAAACAATGCGATATGGAAAAAAATGTGGGAATGTTATTGTGGCTGCTGCAGATCTGCACAACTCTGGAATAGAAGTTGGAGATGTGTTTCACCCTGGTGCTGTGCTTGTGAATGACATCAACCAATATGCATTTCAGCCAGAAGCAGATGCTGCAGGGCAAGCTGTCAGGTCTATTATACTTAATTACTTTAATTAATTGTATCTAATTTGCTAGTAGAATAAGAAGTTATTGTAAAGACTTTTCCCTTAAATGGATATAAGGTACTGGATCGTCACTACTGCAGTGAAATGTGACCCATTTTATTTATGTATAATTTTATAGCTATGGTTCTCTGTTTTCTTTCTTTCTTTTTTCTTTTTTTTCTTTTTTTTGCAACTAGGGGATTAACATTTTCATTTTATTTCTTACTTCAGTACGCAAAGTTATACAATAAAGATATTTTCATTATTTCTAAGAAAAACAAGACATCTATTCTTATAATTTTGCTAATACAAATAAATATTACTATGTGGTAATTAGAAAAATTAAATGTACTGATGCTGAAATAATAAACACAACATTACGTCATGTGAAAAACAAGACCATATTGCAGTGGTGCCCACCCCCCTTATGTCCATGACGCACCCCCCAATTGTCTATCCGTAGGTGTTCTTCCCTGAAAAAATCTTCTTTTCGATTTATTTTACCCCCCCAATCAAACATATATATATAGATTTTTAACCCCCCCCCCAAATATTTCAATGACGCAGTTTGCGTCATAGCCCCCCCTTGTGAGCACCCCTGCATATTGGAAAAAATATCAATCAAATAAAATATATATCATACATATAAAATATATTCATATTCATTTACAAAAACATAAATTTCTCGAGCACATTGCCTGAAGAACCGGAACCTAAAATTTGCTCCATTTCGTTGTTGAACTTATTCATAACTTATATTTTAAGGTTGCTTTCTTAGATTTCTCTCTGTCTTTTAATTAACAACAATTTTGCATTATTTTCCTCTCGTATTAAACGCATTTTCAACGAAAGAAGCTTATCTGCTTATCCCAACAACTTATGTTCTCCGCCTTTTTTCATGAGCGCATCTTTTCATAAGCTTCAGCTCCCGATAGCAAACGAGGGATACGGCTGTTTCGGTGTAGGATGTTTCGGTGTAGGATGTTTCGGTGTAGGATGTTTCGGTGTAGGATGTTTTGGTGTAGGACGTTTCGGTGTACGGGTGTCTCGGTGTAAGGACCTTTAGGTGTGAGGATGGTTCGGTGTAAAAGTTCCAATGTTTACACCGAAACGTCCACTCTTCAAAATGAAAATTATTCGTTAGGGAGAAATAAATTCATGAAATAGAAAATATAATTTAATAAATAAAATAAAAATTAAATGCTGCTATAATTGGAAGGGGTTACTGCGAGAAGGTTGCAGACCGATTTGAAACCCCTTTGTGTATTTATTTTAATGGAATGCTTGATTAAAGTGTCTCTACCTCCCACTATTCGAGGTGCTTATTTATAGTGAGTCCCCTCGCCTCACTCTATGTCAGAACTTCATATATCCTCAAATGTTATAATTATGAATTAATTGAGAAAACGTTTTACGGTAATGATATTCCGGGAAAAAAAGCGTGTGATGCATAAACCTTGTTTACACCACACACACGCCTTATTACGGCAATAACTGTGCACGAATCGCAAAATGCTGCACACTCTTTGAAAGGAAATTTTCAAACACAGGTGGTTTTTCTTCCAAATAACCGTTTTTGTATCATGCATACCCAATAAAATTAGCAAATCTAGAAGAAGAAAACTGATTATGAATCAGTGATGGGATGTTAATTTAATTATTACGGAGATGTCAATTCATGCTATAGTTGTAGAGGACAGTGTCAGAAAAATGTCTCAAGAAGTTTTCCACGGCCTAAAGAAGAACACATCAAGGGGCTGAATCCTACCAGTTGTTCCTGCAGGAATGGTTTTTATTATGAATTACTCTTTTGTTCTTAAAATAGGTTCAAAGTTGATGAATTGTGACCATATTTAGGGAGTGGAAAACTGCCATTCATTTACACATTTTGAACTTTTTAGTGCATTCCGTTAAACGCTCTAACTTTTCAGGTTTTAAAGATAATGAGTTCAAACCAAAGATATATGAAAGATAATGGAATGGACAATATTCTATATTCTGTGCACATTGAGACATGCTTCAGAACGTCGAGAAAAGAAGCTCTGAACATTGAGATTGGAAACCTAGAAATTGCAATTTTGGAATGTTCAATTTGAAACGAAATAAATGAGACTCATCTTCAATTCTTTTTCTACATAAAGACTAGATAATAGACAACGTCCTAAACAAGTTTCAGATCTGAGAACTATATACTTGATTTTTTGGAAATTTTTAAACATTGCAAATTTTCGAAAATCGTGTATTTTCACCATCAAATATCTCAGGAAGGACAGAAGTGAAAAAGCCAAATTTGCACAAAATAGACGATAGTTCTGCAGTAACAAGTGGACAAAATTGCATCACTAAGACTCGAGTAGTTTCTGAGTTATAAGGGTTTTCTTAACTCAGACTTAATATCATTTGGATTGACCCTGAAGTGTTCTTCATTGTTTACGGAGGTGTCGCTGGTTGTGTTGTGTAGTGGTAGTATTCTTGTTTGTAGAAACATTGCTTTCTGTGTTAGATGTTGTAATCTTAACTGCGTTACATCTGTTTTCTTCTTCTTTTTTCACTGTCTTCTTTTGGCTCATGCGCACCATGATTAGCTATTTGTATTAAGTGTGATTTATATAACACTTCTATAGAGAGTATGTGAGGAAGAAGGTGGCTCTGAAAAGTGCCAAACTTGCTAATGTAGAATTGTCGTGTATATAGAGTCAATACTCAAAAATATGTGAAATAGTGTGAGGCAAGAGCCAGACTTTTGGAAATTAAAACTAAATTCGAACTATGTAGTGGGGTTTTAAGTGGCTCTGAAAAGAGCCAGACTTGTTGGTGTGGTGATTGTGTGTGTATAGTCAGTCTATGGTGTGGGAAGGAGAGCACTTTACGCCAGACTGTCGGCAAGGCCTGTACAGCTTGAGAGTCAGTGCGAATCTTGACGTCTCTAGGGGTCTATAGCGCTTCATTTCCACACAAAATCTGACTGTAGTGTGTGCGAGTTCTGGCAGCGATTTTTTTTTCGAATATAATGCACATGGGCGCTTCTGTCCTGAAGCGAATCGTGTACTGTGAGTGGCTTCTGAAGTATTCACTTAATTGGTTGTGGGAGCTACGATACGCTTTGTCCGCCATCTTCCGCGTCTGTTCTCGAAGTGATCAGCGTACACATTCTGTGTGAACTAATTCCCTTTTGTAGTGCATTTCAGTGTCTAAATAGAAGCAAGAATTTGTTGACATTTTGCAGTTTTGGCCAATTAGAAGGAAGTCTTAGTTGCATTTTGATTGGCTGTCTTGAGAGCAAGCTGCATTCTGATTGGTTGTTTAGACCGTTACATTATCTTCTAATTGTATAAATTTTCAGCTGAATCAACGTTCTTCTTATTAGGCCTATCATAATGGCCAATTGTTTGAAAAGCAAACGCGGTGGTGAGAAGTTCGTTGATGAGGGATATATCTACGTGAAGGAAAGGCGTTATAAAGACAAGGTATGTTTGCTTGAATTGTATGTATTAGTAAGATATTTAGGGTGTATGTGATTGCTCCACAGTTTAAAGCCGTATTGCAATAAACACTGGAAACATTCGATTCATATATAATTGCTTATGTACATTGTTTAATGAATTAATATTGTAATAATACACCTTAGTTTGTATATTAAGCCATAATGAGGCTACTTGATTTATTTTATGAATCTGACTTTTAAAAGGAACTCTAAATTCTTTTTTCAATTATATCATTTTCATTTCAGGTGTATTGGCAGTATGAAGAAAAGTTTTTATGTAAAGCACGAATTCATACCTTAAATGGTATTGTCATAAAACGAGTAAATGAGCATTCTCATGCTCCAGATTCAGCAAAAGCATGCTCCAGATATGGAGGCAGGCTTTGCATATTCGGCAATGAAGGAGAGAGCTATGAAAACTTCCGAAACTAACCAATGTATTGTTTCGTCTGCATTGTCACAAATAAGTGTATTTGCAGCAAATGAACTACCAAAGATCGACAGCATAAAGAGGAGGCTCAGGTAAGATCTATTCTGCTACTTTCTTATATATGTTTGTTGGCTATTAAACTTGTAATGCCATATTGTTAATTTGCTGAAAAATATTTATATTCAGGAAAAGTATTTATATTTTTATTGTAAGCAGTACTTGAGTTTGTAAATATATTAAATAGATGTGAATTGTGAACGAGATTTTCGGTGAAAGATTCAGTTGGGGAAAATATTGGGAAAATCCCATAGCTGTAAAATAATATTGTGAACATATTTGTATTTTTGATTATTATTCCTATTGTGTAATTTCAGGGCGGTAAGATCGGTAAATGGTTGTTCAGCTCCTTTACCAAAACACTTGAGGGAAGTTGCTATACCTGAGAAATATCAAGTGACGAAATCTGGGGATACTTTCTTGTGGTTTGATTCTGGTTCTTGATTTCTGGAACTAAAAGAGGTATGAAGAAATTGGAAAGAACGTCATATTGGTATGCCGATGGAAAGTTTAAAGTGGTTCCCCCTCCATCTTTCAACTATATACCATACATGTCAATCATGATTCGGTGGTTATACCGGTGTTGTATGCACTACTAACAAGAAAGACTGAACGAGCCTATACCAGGCTCCTGGAAGCTATCATGCAAATTATTCCATCTGCTGATCCCGAGCACATTATGCTTGATATGGAGATGGCTGCCATAGCTGCTTTCCAGAAAAGATTTCAGTGCGAAATTCATACCTGCTTTTTTCACCTTACGCAAAATGTGTGGAGGAAGATTCAGGCTGAAGGTTTCCAGGGATTATACAGTAGTGACGCAGAATTCGCCATACAGTGCAGAATGATACCTACCCTTGCATTCGTGCCAGAAGTGGACGTTTCTACTGCTTTTGAAGTTTTATCTGCAAATTTAGAAAACACGTTGCAGCCTATACTGGACTACTTTGAAGACTATTATATTGGACGACCGCTTGGGAGGGGAGGACGACGAAACTCAAGGTAAGTGAATGTGTAAGTGTAGTCTACATAAATTAATTGTCACATTTTTGTTCGATTTCTTCTTTCACTGAAGGACTAGAATGAAATTTTGTCACATAAAATCAACGACAAAAGTTAGTTAGATGCCCTTATATGTTATTAAATTAAATAAAACAAAAAAGCGTAAGGTATTATACCGTAAATACATTAATTAAAGCTGTATGTATTTTTCAGTGAGTATTGTAGGCTTTCACAGATAGATTGAAAGACTGAGATGAACAGAAAAAAAATATAAAATATACCTAGGTAAATTAATATCGCACAATCAGTATATACTGTTTGAAAAAGTACACTAAAGTATGTCTTTGAATATGCAACGGAATATTATTTTCCTATTTATATGTATAGTAAGTTCCTACAATGGGCATGTTTAGTAATATTATATGAATGTATTTTCAGATATCCCATAC
>NW_027657454.1:0-28040 GCF_964235325.1 Thermobia domestica | reverse complement strand
TACAACCCGCTACGCTTTGTCTTCCCTTCCTACTTCTGAAAGAGCCGCATGGTCATTTCTTAAGAGGCCTCATCCCAACGAAATTAAAATACCGCTAATTTTACAGTAATTATGTGATATCTTCAAATAGATAGAAGATAATTGAAAAGTGAAACAAGAGCGCCCTAGACAATATTATTTTGCGTGAGTTACTGTTATCACAACTCACCTAGTGTTTCGGCCGTTTACAAACGCGAAAATAAATGCTGATTTTCAAAATGGCTGAATATCGAAAGCAGGTAAGTGAGTCATGATGTAAAATAATATTGTCTAGTGCGCTCTTGTTCCATATTTCGATTATATTTTATCTATTTGAAGATATCACATAATTACTGTAAAATTAGCGGTATTTTAATTTCATCGGGATGAGGCCTCTTAAGAAACGGTTCTGGTCGGTTAAATTGTGTAACATTCTTGCTAGATAGTTATTTTATTATTTGTCATATGTTGTAACACTAATGGAGATTAGTTTTGATACCGAAAATCAATAGACATTGTCGTTTACAATAGAGAGATTAGAGCTTTCTATTCTTTGGACAATAGATTCATATATATAAGGTTTCTCAATTCCAGATATATCTATTTCCATTTTTGTTCTATGTAGATCACTATTGAAACAGGAAGTTTAAGTAAATTTGTACCATATCTGGTTTCAGTAAAATGGTAGATGAGCAGCTATGACCTATTTCGTGGTACGGCAAATTCGTATCAGAAAATCTTTTCTCGCTATCTATTACTGTCTTCACTCTATTGTAATCAACATTAAAATCGAACTGGGAAATTTTTCCCACTTCTAGCCAGTCCCATATCCAGAGGGGTCTAGGGGCCGCCCCCTCCTAAATTTTTGCTGGCCCCCTAAAAGTTTTACAGTAGGCTTGCGAAAGAACTATAATATGGTGATGAATTATCATATGGTTGGATCGGGTCCCCCTAACTTCAGCCCGCCCCCCCTACATTTTTGGGCTGGCTACGGGCCTGCTTCTAGCCGCAATAGAGAACGAAGGATGAACACAGAACCTATTCTTGAGATAGTAAATTCATAATAGGAAACTGTTTCCATCTATCGTTTTAACTGTCTTGCTTTGGTACCTGTTAACAGAAGGACAGACGGACGAACATGGCCGTTCCATTCTATATGACTTCCATTACTTATGACTAGTTTTTTTTTCCTGAAGCCTTCGGTTCAACTGCAAATTGCTTGCAAACTAGCGACATCTCTTGGCATCAGGCAGAAGACAGTGCTGCTAGTGACAATTTTAGCCTGACTGTGACCTAATAAATGTTAGGATGACAAGATTATCTAAATAGTTTCGCCTGTATATTTATGCAACCCCCAACTCTGAAATGTTTTGAGGTTTGCATACAAGTATTAGTGTTACGGACTAATATTCTTGCTTTATATTAAAGTTTAAACGGCGTGACAAACATCTTGGCATTTGAAGGCGGTGCTCCAAGTTCTCTTTAAATGCTGCTAGCAAATGAGAGACCAGCGGTATTACCACGTTTATTTTGTACACATCCACGTCTATCCCCTGCCATCTGATCGCGCTGTAGTTTTTCTGCATAGCCATAGACACACCCCTTTACTTCTCGGCAACGTCGCGTTACAGCTTGCCTTCTATTCGTTTAGTTCAAATGCCAAGATGTTTGTCACAGTCTTTAGTTTAGAATGTCTTTTAAAAAAAAAATAGACACACTGTCCTCATACATACCTATTAGTGGACTGGAACCCAAAATAACACACACGGGAGGAAGCAAATCTGGGCAACTAAAGAGTATTTTGATATCAAGAAATAATTTATTTGAAGGGAAGTAGGTTGCATGTAAAATGTATCTTTCCACAAATGCAAACACAAATGTTTACATATCTTGGGGGAATATTTACGTATTGTTTAAACGTGTTTGTATAGGCCTATGTAAAACTTTAAAAGTATACCCCTGTTGTTAAACTAAAAGGGAAATAACAGAGACAAATGTGACATTTTCCACAGTTATTTATATACTCTTGTAAATAATATATATGCACATTGAAAATAATTCTTCAGACAAGTGAAACTGATGAACTACGGCATATACTATATTTGATTGTATAATGTTGAGTTACTTAAACTTTTGTTTAAATATAATTAATTTCTGTAGCATTAAATACATATTGTTTACAATTACGGAATTGTTTGTTTGAAGTTTTTATTATTATTATTCAATGTACAATTTCTGTAGCATTACATTGTAAAGTTAACAAAATAGAATTCACCATTTAGAATGCCCATGATGTGAAATTGTGTCTCTCAAAATGCTATAACAAGAGTTACCACAAAGTTGTTTTGTGTGTACACACACTACCTATCACAAATAAACTTTTGTATTCTGTTTACTTTGTCTTACTCCTTCCTTATCTACAGATATATAATATTGTTCAAATTATGTTTTTCAAGAAAAAAGTAAGAAAAGAAATGAAGAAAATGGAAAAGTATGTTTGATGTATCTCTCCCTCAGTGATGGATGTAGTAGGTAAAAACTGGGGGGGGCACCCAGGACCCAAACTATGATAGGTATATCCAGTGGCGTAGGGAAGGGGGCCAGAGGGGCCGGCCGCCCCCCAAAGAGGTCCGACAATGTACTTTGGTACTTTGATGTTTGTAATTTTTTATATATTTTTATGTTTTTATATTTTTTGTTTGTAATTTTTCCATATGTAGGCCTACCTATAACAGCACTTGCCCCCCCCCAAAAAAAAACACATCCCGGCTACGCTATTGGGTATATCATAAGTTTACTATAAACTTTAAAAAGTATATAAATAATAGCTTAATTTATTTTGCTATTCAAAAATCTGGGACGCCATGGCTCTCCGGCCTTGGGGTAGATCCCCCACTGCTTTGTTCTCTTGATAATTCCAGCCATAATGTGGTGCAACTGTTACTGAATTGGACCGCAGTAGTGTAGTCAAACCAAAGGTCTGCACGGGCTCGGGTCGAGCCCGCATGCTTAGGCCAGACCCGTCCCGCTGGCTGGACTTGGACCTACAAAGCACATATCACTTTGGGGCCAGAGCCGGGCTTGGGCGGTAAATTTTTAAATGTACAACAATATTTCTCGGGCCTTTTCGGACCTAACTTTGTAAAATACTGTACAACGTTCTTTCTGGATCGTTCTTTCTGGATCGTTCTTTCTAGAGAACTTTAAGCACAACTGCAAAATTAAAACGCTAAGTACTGTAAATAAAAATATAATTTTGCATTAATGATTAAGTTTCTGTAATTCGGACTTACTTCGGGCTCATTTGAATGTCACACTAGCTGGGACGGGGTTGGGGCCTAAATGCTAAAACATACTTCTGAGTCGGGTCGGGTCTTACATTATAAAATTTCGGGCCGGGCCGGGCCGGGCCCTGGGTAAAAATTCCGGCCCGGCCTTGCAGACCTGTAAGTCAAACAGTCTGAGGAGTTAGGCTGCCAATGATTAGGCGAAACTCATCAGAGATTCAAGTATCTTTACAGGGCATGTGCGCTGTGAACTGTTCCCGATGTTTCTCTGTTCGTCTCTGTCGAGAGTCTGGTAGAGAAACATATCAACGTAAAAAAATAAATTCATAAGTTGAAAAAAGAGAAAGAAAATAAAAAAAAGTGTGAAAGTCTAATACATGTCCACGGAATCGATGGTTCGATCCCAAGCCAAACACGTTATTGAAGAACAACGTCGTCTCTATGGAACCCTCCCATTTCCTTCCACATTTTAATCCCACCAATTCACTCATAATCATCATCCACTTTCCTTAAATCACCCCTGAGACATCATATATATATATATATATATATATTTCTTACTTCAATCATCATTTTGTAATTCCTCATCATAGAATAACCAAAATCTGAAGATTAGTTTTATATTTATTTTTGGCATAATGCTGTCGAATATGATCTTGGATATATCTTTTACATTGTTTTCCCCTTTCAGTGCAAAACAATGTAAAAATCAGTTGAGAATTTTTCAAGAGGATCGCCAGAACGAACTTAAAAAAGAATTAATTTTTCTTATTAACTTCTACAGGCTTTAAACCAATTGTTCTATGTACTTCATTATTATTGTACTCATTAAATAATTTCTGTAGTATATCTACCCATTTATAAATTTCCTTGAGTACCGGTACTAAATTTTTTCCACATGTTTTATCTATGAGTTCTGTTAAAATATTCTACGGTATGTTGTTTTACGAAGACACATCCTTAAAATGGAGGGCTCAAAATTGAAAAATTCGAAAATGGAAGAATACCTATGATGATGATGATGATGATGATGATGATAGACGAGGAGAGTAATATGAAGTTTAAAGAAAGTACTTTCTTTTTTCTCTATTTGAAAAATGTGAAAGAACCAGAAAATTTTAAAGTACATTTTTCAATCTCGCTGGGTTGCTTCAATCTACTGCATTTAGTCAATCAACTCTAGTCATATAGAGTTTAGTCAACCAACGTCTCTTCTACTATTACTGACTAGCTCTTTACCTAGAAAAGTAATTTATCATAAACCAATTATTTTGAAGCACTAAAACTCGAAATGTTTCTCTGTTTCTCGCAGGAAAATTTCATATTTTTTTAAAAGCATGTTTCTGTTACAAATAGAAACGTATTTTTCATCTTAAAGTATGAAAACCAGACTTAATATATATTTTCAAAGACAAGAGCAACATAATTTTTCGTGTCTTATGAAGCACGTTTATATTTCTAACTTGAAGAAGAAGCAGAAATGGTTACAACTTACATAGTATGTCCTACATAACAACATAACCGCAAGAAATTGACTCATTTTCAAGAGATGGAGAAGCAAATCTATTTTCTGCTTTGTTTTCTTGAAGTCTTAAGGATGCTATGAGAATTCATTCACAATGAATAATTACCCCAAAAACGTTATTTTCTCTGAACAAAAACAGTACACTTCCATGTTTTATGTAGTACGGTTAAAGAGATGAGGCACATTGCCTAAGGAATCTATCCCATAATGTAAGGCAAGCTTTCGCTCTATGTCAGGCATTTGTTTCCGTCAGGTTACAGCCTTGCAGTCCATGAGACACTAAACGAGCCGAAAGTAATCCGTAATTGCATTAATTAATTACCACAAGAAGAAGCGACTCAGGGTCACCCACACTGAGTGAACCCTCATTCGTCCTCTTGTTGTTCCTCTCAATTTTTTTTTTTTTTTTTTGTTTGTTTGTGAGAGAAGTTGCAACTCTTTGATAATGAAGTTGTTTGATTTTTTTTTTTTTTAAGTTTTGAGAAGACAATATGGGTGTGAAAGAAAACATGTCAGGACAAGTCACTCTGTGAATAACAAGTGTCCCACAAAAATGTTAGCACCACAGTTGTTATCCGTACTTTTTTTTTTTAAATATACGAGGGCTGTTCAATAAAGAAGATCATAAATGAATGAAACATGATTACCTATACTAATTGTCCAAATGTTGATGGCCCTTTTCAAAATAGTCCCCATTACATGCAATGAATGCACTTTTCTCAACGGTTTTGCCAGTCATCAAAAAACATGCTGGAAGCCATTTTTGAACAGATCCTTCAAAATCGCCTCCGCAGGTTTCACCACTGTCCCTGAAGATGAAATAGCGCCGTCCCCGAAGGTGTTTCTTCAAAATTGGAAAAAAAGAAAGAAATCACAAAGGGCTAAATTAGGGCTATATGGAGGATAGTTTACGCACGGAACGTTGATCTTTGCAAGATAGTGAACAGAATTTCTATGCTGTTCTTCGCGTGTCACTTCACTTCCACGTTGCCTTATGCGAAACTGAAACTACGTATGCTTGAACGGTTGCCAAGGTCATATTTCTGACGTCATGGCCTTCAAACCTGCTCGATCTATTCGTCACTTCTCTCACTACATTGATGTGTTTCGTTTTCTGTGCCTTGCTGTTGTATTCACCTCATAAACACTGATGACCAATCTTCATTAATCAGCATACGTAAAATTATTTCTTTGTTACTCTTACCTCCGTGAATCTCGTTACATCACGACATAAAACGGAGACTAATGTTTCTCAAATTTTCATGGTCTATAGTTAAAAACTTAGCAGAATGGAAGTATGATAGGGGAGGTATGGAAATGAAGAAAATCATGGAAAAAGACACAAGTAACAGTTATATAGCACTGATTTCTAGTAAGAGAGTTTCTAGCACAATTTCACACCATCCGAACTTTGTGATTCATAATACTGTGTTCGTAGACTTTCTCAGGGTACTGCTTGTGTTCCGTGCCTCTATATCCCCCATATATACCAAATTTCGATTTCGATTATGATAGCTGTTTTCTAGTGACATTATGACATTATTATTAACATTATCTCACGTTCGTGACGGTTCGTTTGAATTACTTTTGCTCAACTGTTCAATATCCAGGAGGTATGTTTAAAGCACAGAAAGCAATTCCACCCACAAGAAAATTCGAATATCCCACTTCAGAGAAGTCCGAAATCCAAATATCCAAAACTCAGCTTCGAGATCTGGATCTCGAAAAATCCAACCATCCCTATCTGAGCCCAGACATCCAGATCTGAACTCGAAAATCTGGATATGTGGATCGTTGAATATAATAGATCATTAGAGATGAGCGCAAGAGTCTTGGTTTTGCAGTTTTTGCAACAGTCTTGCATGCAAGACCAAGACCAAGACCAGGAATCCCGATGCAAGACCAAGACCAAGACCAAGGGGTGCAAGACCAAGACCAAGACCAAGGGGTGCAAGACCAAGACCAAGACCAAGACTGTTGCCCAAGAGTCTTGCATAAGTACCGGTACTACTTGAATTCTTTTATAAAATGTAAAAAGGGGAAAAATCATTACATCTTTCACTTGAATTTCTTGGCTTCAGTAAAAATACCGCTGGAATGAATGTGTTTCCAGTAGTTTATGCAAATTGTTGCGGGAGTACCGCAGGATTTTGTCCCATAGGTTTGGAGCTATGGACGTTTAAAATTAATTTTTTCACGTTTTCTGCAGCCTATAACTCCGAAAGGAAGTATTTGTGCACCCAGGTTGATCTATAATTTTTGCCATTTTGGCGTCAGGAATCACGTCCCAAACGTTGTCGGTGTTGTTTTGTAACACTCTGAATAATACCTTCCATCAAGTACAGTCTTCTTCGCCTCTCCCTCTCCTTCCACAATACCCTCTAGTAGCTACCCCACAATGCTGCTACTATTTCTAACATCTTCTCGTTAATTTTCTGTTCAACCTAGCTAATTCTTTACTTTTTTTTTTTTCATGTCCACGTTTCGAAAGACTCCAATTTTTTCAACGCTTTCACGTAATGTTCATGTTTATGTCCCCATACACTACATATTAGAATCGGTAAAACAAACTGTCAATAAAAAAATAGAAGTTTGTTCAATACAAAGGTTAGCTAATCGAGATTGAAAACAAAACATATCTGACGCCTTTAACGTGTAAAAATAATTCTGCAATTCATGGTATTTCAATAATCTGTGCCGCCTTTCTTTCATGTGTCTCAGGGGTAGTCTCCCTAGTTTGGGAACCAGTAGAGTACTGGATCTTTTAAAAAATATAAAAATATTACGAAACGTTGTGATTTACCGTATCTTATAAGTAGTGAAGCGTCGGCATCTATTGAAAAAAAAATAAAAGTCATCGCCTATGTTGTACACTATCATGATACTTACACCAAGGTAAACTATATTACATTTAGAAACATACATTGTTTTTCCGTTACTATTGTCGCATTGTAGAATTTATTATCCTTTATATCCAGAGTAAAATTTACCTATGAAAGGCATAAGATTTCTTAAAAGCAAGGCTGGCAAGACTCTTGCAAGCAAGACCAATACCAATACCAAGACCAAGGCCGGGTGTGCAAGACCAAGACCAAGGGTTCCAGTACAATACCAAGACCAAGACTGGGTGTGCAAGACCAAGACCAAGACCAAGACCGGGTGTGCAAGACCAAGACCAAGGGTTCCAGTGCAAGACCAAGGCCAAGTCTGGGTGTGCAAGACCAAGACCAAGGGTTCCAGTGCAAGACCAAGACCAAGACTGGGTGTGCAAGACCAAGGCCGAAGACCAAAATCAGGTGTGCAAGACCAAGACCAAGACCAGGGGTTCCAGTACAAGACCAAGACCAAGACTGGGTGTGCAAGACTAAGACCAAGGGTTCCAATGCAAGACCAAGACCAAGATTGGGTGTGCAAGACTAAGACCAAGGGTTCCAGTGCAAGACCAAGGTCAAGACCGGGTGTGCAAGACAAAGACAAAGACCAAGACCGGGTATGCAAGACCAAGACCAAGACCAAGACCAATGATTCCAGTGTAAAACCAAGACCAAGACCAAGGGTTCCAGTGCAAGACCAAGACCAAGACTGGGAGTGCAAGACCAAGACCAAGGGTTCCAGTGCAAGACCAAGACCAAGGGTTCCAGTGCAAGACCAAGGCCAAGATTGGGTGTGCAAGACTAAGACCAAGGGTTCCAGTGCAAGCCCAAGACCAAGACCGGGTTGCTAGACCAAGACCAAAACCACCCGAGTCTTGGTCTTGGTCTTGCATTTGCTCATCACAATAGATCATGATCCATTTGGCTTTGTCTATACTCAGTCCACCTTTTACCTGGGCTCTTCCTGGCTAACTAAAGCACATCAATTTATGAGCATAATTGATAGGCAACGAATCACAGGAGAGCTGGATTATCAAACTTAAAACTATCGTACAAATACACTACTACAGTAAATACTGTATCAAAAGGAAACTGTTTCGCTGTTCATAAATGCGTCATGTTTCCTTTGTGTGAAAACTGGCAATAGTGCGGTAGCGTCATGTGTTTCTAGTGATGCGAAGATCTCAACTATAATCCTCATACAGTATAATTTATAATTCCATAGCTTTTAGTTTGTTCAGTTCTTGTAACAAAAATTATAACTTTCATTCCTCAGTATGAACGTAACAGAATCTGTAGAATAAACCATGCTGAAATGTCAATTATATTAATGGTATTTTAGCAGCTTCTTTTTTCACTACTATATCTGATATTTAGATTTCGGCATTGTTGATACAAATGTGAAAATAATTGATATCGTAATCTATTTGATTTTGTATAATGTAATTTCTAAAATCAGTTGCAATTTCATTAACAGTACAAATAAGTTGTTCTCCCACTTAAGTCGGCTTTTACTCAAAGGTTTGAATTAAATATCTATTAAATTGACATTTATGTTCAGCTACGAGATCTTTGTACTTTGTAAATATTGAATGTGTATAATGTATTTAATAAAATAACAGAATTTAATGGTAATGAAATGTCAATTGTACTGTGTATAAGGACACTGCCTACATGAACGCAAATACACGTATTTTACTAGCCATTAGCACTGCAGTTAAGTTAAGAATTGTTCATGTAATGCAGCTTTTTGTCTTATTTCTTGCTGATTTATTACACTTCTAAGCTGTAATATGCTTAAATAGAGGAATTTATATGATATGGGTAATTACGTTCGTCTTTTGACAGGCATCAAAGAGAAAACACTAATATGATCTCTCTATGACTTATTTTTTGGTCCAATATCTCGAGAACGTGTGACAATTACGCTCACACACTTAATTAATTGTTCATATATTCAAATTAAAACATCGTTATATGTAAATTCAATTTATTTTAAAAAGTCAAGGAAAATTTTATTTTGTTTCATTTAGCAGCCAAGCGAACCTCTTTCATTTGTCCCAGGTAAAGAAGTTTCTCTGCTTTTCAGAAAGAAAAAAAAACATAAGACGGTAACCGCACTAATAGACCACCCACCGTTCTACCTCGCCAGTCGATGGTATTGTTACTCCAGCCATACTGTCGCACTACCTAAGTACCTCGATATCGCAAATATCACGTCACAGACACACAGGAACCAAAATTTTTTATCTACAATCTTCGCAAGTGCTTATGAAACTCTTTAACATCACGTACGAGCCCAGAACAGACGCTAGAAACCCAAGCCAAATTATCAACCGATTTTTGGGAAATGGTGTCACGAACTTAAAGCGGCGAATCAGAATCCGAAATTCAAAATTCACAAAGAGAAGAATGAAGCGTCTATTTTTTTAAAAAAATAAAGAAAGCTGGGAGAACGCCTACACGGAAGAGAGGTTACTCTAAGTCGACACTTCATCGTGAAAACATCACCAACACGCGATTCATAAGCGTACGTCAACTCATATGTACATATATATATATATATTTAAGTGTTTAAATTTCAGAAAAATGGCTAGCTAGACACCCGTTAGCAGCCAGTTACTTAAATCACGCGTTATCCACAGCAACTTCGTCGTTACAAGATTATTTATACAAATATTTAAAACATCGACAGATAATTCTTATCATCTTACGGTAACGCTACATAAATGGTGATGTTGAAGTGAGTCTGTGATTCTATATACGTTGATTTCCCGCATAAAGTGCAAAGACAGGAAAAGTAGTGCGATGTATGGCGGATATATATATAAACTGTGCGAGTGAAATTTAAGTGCAGACGGATTTGATAAGTGACGCATCGTTGCATTTCAACAACATGGAGATGAAGGACGGAGACACGGGTTCGATCCCCAATACTCGAGACAGATGCCTTGCCACAGGAAGACCCAGACGCTTCAGACAAACGAGGACCTCTTCTCCGGGAGTTGAATCCAGAGGACAGCGGGGTCGGAGAAGGGACATTAGGAAGCATTGTGACGGTCAGTTAAGTACAGTGCAGTTTTCTTCTGAAGTGTGGAAATATAAGCGGAAGGACTTATTAAGGTAGGACAAAGTATTCTGCTATTTTCTTTATTGAAGAAGGACTATGGCCAATATTTCCGTGATTCGTGATCTCCATACTCACCTTTTCCTAGAAACTTCGGGACATTGTTTATTCATACGGAACTGTCCGTAAACATTTAGAGCATTTTTTTTTTCTTTCTTTTTAAAAGAAGTAAACAAATAGCCTAATGCCTTGGTTGCATTTCCAAAATTAATTCACTGATATAGGAACTGTTAATTTCATTCTTGAATAAGTACCATAAAATTTTTGATTATTTTACTAGTGAAATTTGTATACATTGATTTGATCTTCAATCATGCATTTATTTGTAATCGTAATGTGTCAATATTTAGGTCCTTGAAGCCGTCATTATAATCATTTATATGCAATCCAGTATTTATTTATATCAAGTATGAATTATTTCTCTTTTAAACATAAATCGCGTTTAAGATGTGTGAATGTAATGTAATTTCTGTTTTGAGTAAACTATGATTTAGCGTCAAAGTCTAGTTTTTCAAATTTTAACATTTGTATAGGTTGTGTTAGGGAAATATGTGTCAGAGCGGTAAACAGGCTTAATATAATTTTATTGTAACTTGTCAATTTTTATTATACTCATTCTTAAAAGAAACAATCAATATAAAGCTTCCAAAGACGTGCTATGCTGAGTAAGTTTCAGACAAATAAGTGTAAATACTCTTATCTCGTAATATCGTTAGAGTCTCATAAATAAGGTAAACAATTTAAGATACTCGAGTAAATCCCTTCGGAGGTACCTATCTGAGCAACGAACGCAGATAGGGTCCATAGCTATGGAGAAACGTGTATTCGCAAAATAAGGAATCAGTGAGAAAATCAGCAAGCGTCGACAATATAATTATTTTGATCAATTGGCCAAACTATAATAATGGTAGTACTATATATATATATATTTCTGTGTAGTGTACTTGAATATGAAATATTTGTGTAGTTAGTGTTGTGTAACGATTTTTATTGTGAATTGTATTATTTACCAACTGATATAGTATGTGTACAAAGCTATGTTTTGTTTATGCAAATCTTTTAATATTGAAAATTCATTAGAGTTCATTAGAAACAGTGCACTAAATTTTCTCAAAAGCATACTATCGCTTCTAAACTATTTCTCCAGTAAGTCTTGCAAGCAACCTAAATCATTAATTCTTTCATTCCGCAATCCGATTCTTAAACTTATTTCCATTTCTTTTATTATTAAAAAGAGGTAGTAACTGTGGGCGAATTACTTAATAGTCGTTTATGTCTAGGGGGAAAACAATAAATCATTTTGCTAATTAATATTCAGTTTAATAGAAATTTTTGTTTGTATAACTACGTCATAGTAATTATAAAGAATCGAATATTGTCAGTTTAGTTGAGTAGAAATAGATTGTTGCTAAATTTTACAGTCAAGATTGAATAATTTGAATATTACGTTGTACAGTGAAGAATGTGTTAAGAGAAATCATATTATTTGGTCAAAACAGTCAAAAGTCTGATTCATTTTCAGTAAAGTCAATTAATTCATTTTTTTTTGTAAATCCAAATTAACTTTCTTGTTGATTTTTGTAGATATCACCTTATTTCTCGTTAAATTTATTAAAAGTCTATTTGACGTTAGAACCAAAGCAGTTATGTGGTTATCATTTCAAAGATATGCCTATTTCTTTAACCGTTATTAGCATACCTAGAAGAACAGAAAAAGTTGAAGCACGGTTACATTGACCATCAGAAATTTTTATCTAAATTAACTCATTTTTTTAAAAAAAAAACAACTTTAAATTAAACTTTCCTTATTTGTTGCTTTTAAACTATTTTTGCTATCTCCACACACTTCGGTGACAGAGTGATAGTCAGTGTAGCCAACTGAACAAGCCATTAGCGAAAAATCTTTCTTTCAGCTTTGCAGCTTGTGAGATTTTTGCTCCGCATGTTTAAATCACTTAACTATTAACTACGCACCTGTTTTCCTAGCGCCTTGGAGACACCGTTATGGGGAAAACAGGATCGATTAGACATTAGGTCATCTTTCGTTATATATATATATATATATATATATCAATTTTTTTATTCCAAACCATCTTAGCAAAACTGTATCTTTACCTTGGAGAACTGAAGTTCGAGCCCCGTGGAGTCAACTTCAATTCTCCAAACTCTCATTCATTTTTTTTATTTGTGTAATAGGCAGATGAGTTGTCGCTCATCAATACCATTCACTTTTCAAGTACACGGTCAGGTATTCATTTCTCTGATGCATATTAGGCTCATCCGTGAGTGCCTTAATTATTCATTCTAGTTCAGATTAAATATGCAAATTAGAGATAAGGAATCGAATTCCGAAAACAATACGTTTCATATTCTTCGTCGCCCAAATACGTAAGATCTGCTTATTCATAATATCACGCAGTAATTCTATTTGGCAGCCCGAGCAGAAATTTTCCTTTAATTATTAGTAATTTTCTATCGTTGCAAAACTTAGCGCCCGAGACAATAGCATTATCATTACCAAACTTGGCTTCCAATACCGGAACCCCCAGTGTTACAAGAAATGGCGCAACCGAACTAGGACCAAAGTACAGTGTTACAAGAAATGGCTTCCCGAACAGGAACCCGAATGCGTAGTTAATCTCATTTGAAGGACCAACATGCGTAGTTAATTTTCTTTCAGGACCGAAAAGCGTAGTAAGCGTTAAAAAAAAAAAAAAAGTAGGAAATTTAGTTTGGAGAAGCATACATAGTAAATTTCGAACAGCGAACGAAAACAGTAATCAAGTCTATTACGTAATACTAAAATTAAGAATGGGAAGCGTGATAGGAAATTAGGTAACTTTGTATTCAAAGAATCATTATTTCGAGATTACCCGTAGGGAACGATTAAGCGTTCTACTCCCCCTCGCATCCAATTTTATTCCATTTCAGCACATGCGTAAAAAAAAAAAAAAAAAAAAATAATAATAATAATAATAATAATAATAATAATTGTTCTTACCTCATGTTTGTTTGTTGGTTTGTTTGATTGGAAGAGAAAGGAGATACACCATTTTGTTTGTTTAAAAAAAAGAGAGAAGAAAAGAAGGAAAGAAGAAAACAAAAAGGTAATGCACCAGGTAAGCGACTAATATAAGTGAACATGCAAATTCTTGGCATATTGATGCATAAATTTAGCTAAGTTTGTTTCTAATGAATGACATTAGTATTAATATAACTATATATTCATATATAGATATATGTTTAGAATAGGTTAGATTTAATACTTTTATTTACACATGCATTTTATTACTTACATATTATTGTGTTTTAGACATGTTATCTGTTAATTAATACACTATTTGTATATACACATAAATATCCATATGAATATAGTAAAAAAAAAAAAAAAAAAAAAAAAAGAATGAACTAAGTTGTTGTGGAAAACGTGTGGTGATAAAGTAGCTTGGCATGCTACATTGATGAAATAGTAATATTTTTGCGTATTAAGGTGAACTTAGAGTACGAAATTTCGAGTGATCGACAGCATAGGTCAGACAATTAGAATTCATTTTAGACAAATTTTAATAAGAATTATTCTGACAATCCAGTTATTTAAGTCTACTTGCAGATGCCACAGTTGAGGCCATCTACCTTGAGGCAACGACCAAGAAACAGGATGTCTGCAATGGAAGAAGCACAACGTTGTCGCACGTGTGGACGTGACCTATGGGAACAGGATTTGGATCCCACGGATGAGGCTCAAAATTGTCCTGAATGTGGTGACCAGAGGAATACAAGTCCAGTTATGGAAAATGATGTCACTCAAGGAAGTAGAGACAACGTTCAACAGCATCACAGGCCGAACAGCACTAATGGCGATTTTCAGGAATCTCTTCTATCAGCGTTACATGAGTTCATGAGACAACTAAAAGAAGAAAACA
Source organism: Thermobia domestica (assembly GCF_964235325.1). NCBI lineage: Eukaryota > Metazoa > Arthropoda > Insecta > Zygentoma > Lepismatidae > Thermobia > Thermobia domestica. The sequence goes on along the minus strand of NW_027657454.1, from coordinate 13,287 downwards.
AGAAAAACGAAGAATTTAGAGAAGAACAGAGGAAGAAAAACGAAGAATTTAGAGAAGAACAGAGGAAGAATATAGAAGAACAAAACAAGAAAATCGAAGAATTTAGAGAAGAACAGAGGAAGAATATAGAAGAACAGAACAAGAAAAACGAAGAATTTCGAGAAGCACAGAGGAAGAAAATAGAAGAACTAGATAGAAAACTTGACAAGTCCATGGAAAAACAAGACCATTTGGCAGAATACCTCTCGAGGAAACGACAGGAGCAAGCCAGGAGGCTGGACGAACACGAGAAGTCAAACACGGAAGTACTGGAGGAACTTCCATCAGAACAAATTGTGCAGGATACACACCAGGAGGTCAAACAGACCCCCACACCTGCAGAGATAAGCACAAGTGTTTCCAACGCTGTGAACGCTCCAAAATTCAAGAGCAAACGTAAACTGTGTGGAAGAATGATCCCTGGTAGGACAAGAATACAACCAAGACGAAACAAAAATACAAGAATGAAAGGTTTCCACGACAAACGTCCAGTATGGCAACGCAGCCATAACTATTGTAGGAGGAATAATCACCCGAAGGCACGGAGAAAATGGGCAGAAGACTCCAGAAATGTAGAAGGAAAAGGAGTACTTGAGTTCGAGGACCAAGATTCATGGACAACTTACAACGGCCAGAGAAATCCATGTGACCGGCAAGATACACACAGTCAGGCCAGAGCAGTAGAGACACAGGAGATAAGTGACGATAACTGGCAGAACGAAGCAAATCCGCCAAGAAGTTATTTTCATGATGAAGGCACCAGAGAAGAAGACCACAAGTCAGAAGCAGAATGTAAAAGTGGCCAACAGGATACATTGATTGCCAATAGGAAAGTGGTGAGCACTCAGGAAATGAGCAATGACAATTGGCAGTACTCACATTGTACCAAGGAAAGCCTGGAAAATGACAAGAATGGTATCGGCATTGTCACCATTCACCCGGCCATGACAGTTGCATACTAAAAATTGACTCCAACGGTCCAGGGTCGAGTCGAGGTTACGTGACAGCTTGCTGGAAAACAGACTAAGATACACAATGGCATGAAAACTAATGGAAGCACAGAAATACAATGATTGTAGGCAAGAAGTAAAGAAAAATTGCAAGAAGATACTGCAAGAAAAGTGTAAGTCAAGAATAAAGTACTAGCGCGAAGAAAGAAAACTTAGCAGGAAACTGATGAAAGAAATATAAGAGAATTTTGTTTATGGCATAGCTCAGTTGAATGTACTGCATCTCTTATCCAAGCGGCTAACCCTAGAAGATAAATACAAATAATAAGAAGATGAACTATATGGAAGCATAATGCCCAGAAATGAATTTGTTTACCAACATTTGTTTTAACTTTATTTCAGATATCGGATGTGAGGCAATCAAAATTACAGAGGAAGATTGGAAAAAGATGTTCACCAATGTGCGCAACCCAGCATTAAAACCGGCCCAGGAGATGTAATTTTTGTTATGCACGAAGAAGTGCCTGTATACGGAGCAATCGGTAGAGATGGATTCCCGATTTGAGCTCTCTGAAGTGGAGTTTTGCGTTTAGAGCAGAGACTCAACGCACCCCTTCGCCTTGGTGATGATACCTGCGAAAACGCGCCGAGCCAAAGAATAGTGAGCTACGAGCTGCGAGCAGATGACAATTCCACCAAGATGTTTGCAAGTTCCCACAATTGGATGTTCGCGACATGGAACTTTGCCTTTATCATTTTACTCTCCTTATATTTTAAAGTTATGGTACTGAAGATGAATCATGGCCGAAGAATAAAAGCAAAAGTGCGAGCAGTGGCTTTGCCCTCGCACATGGAGGAATTGAAGCTCCATGCCACCCTCTGTACCAATGCTCTCTTTCCCGATGATACAAGACGCTGAAGATTATTTAATATTGTTGTTTTGTTGTTTTGTTACCTAGGGCAGCCAGAACTTTGGAAGAAATAGAAGAAGTTGTATCCCGCGCAGAGAAATTAAAGAAGAACTCCAAGAGACGAGTAAGAACAAGGTCATATTATTTAAAACATGCCTGATAAGCTTGTGTCCAGCAGCTTGAACTGACCACCAACTCAATACCTGAGACCTCTCATCTAGATTGAGATTATCTCTCTCAGCGTGCACGAAATTTTAACATTAGGGTTCGGATTTTTTGTGAATATTTAAATTTTCTTCTTCAACATAGATTAGGGTTAGGACTTTCATGTATTTGTACTTTTTATCAGAATTTGAACTTTTATATTTATCAAATGTTACTTCTCCTTAGATGCAGCCGTGCTTCACTCTGTTGCAGCACTTGCTACATCTTGGGAGGGGGGTATTGTGACAATTACGCTCACACACTTAATTAATTGTTCATATATTCAAATTAAAACATCGTTATATGTAAATTCAATTTATTTTAAAAAGTCAAGGAAAATTTTATTTTGTTTCATTTAGCAGCCAAGCGAACCTCTTTCATTTGTCCCAGGTAAAGAAGTTTCTCTGCTTTTCAGAAAGAAAAAAAAACATAAGACGGTAACCGCACTAATAGACCACCCACCGTTCTACCTCGCCAGTCGATGGTATTGTTACTCCAGCCATACTGTCGCACTACCTAAGTACCTCGATATCGCAAATATCACGTCACAGACACACAGGAACCAAAATTTTTTATCTACAATCTTCGCAAGTGCTTATGAAACTCTTTAACATCACGTACGAGCCCAGAACAGACGCTAGAAACCCAAGCCAAATTATCAACCGATTTTTGGGAAATGGTGTCACGAACTTAAAGCGGCGAATCAGAATCCGAAATTCAAAATTCACAAAGAGAAGAATGAAGCGTCTATTTTTTTAAAAAAATAAAGAAAGCTGGGAGAACGCCTACACGGAAGAGAGGTTACTCTAAGTCGACACTTCATCGTGAAAACATCACCAACACGCGATTCATAAGCGTACGTCAACTCATATGTACATATATATATATATATTTAAGTGTTTAAATTTCAGAAAAATGGCTAGCTAGACACCCGTTAGCAGCCAGTTACTTAAATCACGCGTTATCCACAGCAACTTCGTCGTTACAAGATTATTTATACAAATATTTAAAACATCGACAGATAATTCTTATCATCTTACGGTAACGCTACATAAATGGTGATGTTGAAGTGAGTCTGTGATTCTATATACGTTGATTTCCCGCATAAAGTGCAAAGACAGGAAAAGTAGTGCGATGTATGGCGGATATATATATAAACTGTGCGAGTGAAATTTAAGTGCAGACGGATTTGATAAGTGACGCATCGTTGCATTTCAACAACATGGAGATGAAGGACGGAGACACGGGTTCGATCCCCAATACTCGAGACAGATGCCTTGCCACAGGAAGACCCAGACGCTTCAGACAAACGAGGACCTCTTCTCCGGGAGTTGAATCCAGAGGACAGCGGGGTCGGAGAAGGGACATTAGGAAGCATTGTGACGGTCAGTTAAGTACAGTGCAGTTTTCTTCTGAAGTGTGGAAATATAAGCGGAAGGACTTATTAAGGTAGGACAAAGTATTCTGCTATTTTCTTTATTGAAGAAGGACTATGGCCAATATTTCCGTGATTCGTGATCTCCATACTCACCTTTTCCTAGAAACTTCGGGACATTGTTTATTCATACGGAACTGTCCGTAAACATTTAGAGCATTTTTTTTTTCTTTCTTTTTAAAAGAAGTAAACAAATAGCCTAATGCCTTGGTTGCATTTCCAAAATTAATTCACTGATATAGGAACTGTTAATTTCATTCTTGAATAAGTACCATAAAATTTTTGATTATTTTACTAGTGAAATTTGTATACATTGATTTGATCTTCAATCATGCATTTATTTGTAATCGTAATGTGTCAATATTTAGGTCCTTGAAGCCGTCATTATAATCATTTATATGCAATCCAGTATTTATTTATATCAAGTATGAATTATTTCTCTTTTAAACATAAATCGCGTTTAAGATGTGTGAATGTAATGTAATTTCTGTTTTGAGTAAACTATGATTTAGCGTCAAAGTCTAGTTTTTCAAATTTTAACATTTGTATAGGTTGTGTTAGGGAAATATGTGTCAGAGCGGTAAACAGGCTTAATATAATTTTATTGTAACTTGTCAATTTTTATTATACTCATTCTTAAAAGAAACAATCAATATAAAGCTTCCAAAGACGTGCTATGCTGAGTAAGTTTCAGACAAATAAGTGTAAATACTCTTATCTCGTAATATCGTTAGAGTCTCATAAATAAGGTAAACAATTTAAGATACTCGAGTAAATCCCTTCGGAGGTACCTATCTGAGCAACGAACGCAGATAGGGTCCATAGCTATGGAGAAACGTGTATTCGCAAAATAAGGAATCAGTGAGAAAATCAGCAAGCGTCGACAATATAATTATTTTGATCAATTGGCCAAACTATAATAATGGTAGTACTATATATATATATATTTCTGTGTAGTGTACTTGAATATGAAATATTTGTGTAGTTAGTGTTGTGTAACGATTTTTATTGTGAATTGTATTATTTACCAACTGATATAGTATGTGTACAAAGCTATGTTTTGTTTATGCAAATCTTTTAATATTGAAAATTCATTAGAGTTCATTAGAAACAGTGCACTAAATTTTCTCAAAAGCATACTATCGCTTCTAAACTATTTCTCCAGTAAGTCTTGCAAGCAACCTAAATCATTAATTCTTTCATTCCGCAATCCGATTCTTAAACTTATTTCCATTTCTTTTATTATTAAAAAGAGGTAGTAACTGTGGGCGAATTACTTAATAGTCGTTTATGTCTAGGGGGAAAACAATAAATCATTTTGCTAATTAATATTCAGTTTAATAGAAATTTTTGTTTGTATAACTACGTCATAGTAATTATAAAGAATCGAATATTGTCAGTTTAGTTGAGTAGAAATAGATTGTTGCTAAATTTTACAGTCAAGATTGAATAATTTGAATATTACGTTGTACAGTGAAGAATGTGTTAAGAGAAATCATATTATTTGGTCAAAACAGTCAAAAGTCTGATTCATTTTCAGTAAAGTCAATTAATTCATTTTTTTTTGTAAATCCAAATTAACTTTCTTGTTGATTTTTGTAGATATCACCTTATTTCTCGTTAAATTTATTAAAAGTCTATTTGACGTTAGAACCAAAGCAGTTATGTGGTTATCATTTCAAAGATATGCCTATTTCTTTAACCGTTATTAGCATACCTAGAAGAACAGAAAAAGTTGAAGCACGGTTACATTGACCATCAGAAATTTTTATCTAAATTAACTCATTTTTTTAAAAAAAAAACAACTTTAAATTAAACTTTCCTTATTTGTTGCTTTTAAACTATTTTTGCTATCTCCACACACTTCGGTGACAGAGTGATAGTCAGTGTAGCCAACTGAACAAGCCATTAGCGAAAAATCTTTCTTTCAGCTTTGCAGCTTGTGAGATTTTTGCTCCGCATGTTTAAATCACTTAACTATTAACTACGCACCTGTTTTCCTAGCGCCTTGGAGACACCGTTATGGGGAAAACAGGATCGATTAGACATTAGGTCATCTTTCGTTATATATATATATATATATATATATCAATTTTTTTATTCCAAACCATCTTAGCAAAACTGTATCTTTACCTTGGAGAACTGAAGTTCGAGCCCCGTGGAGTCAACTTCAATTCTCCAAACTCTCATTCATTTTTTTTATTTGTGTAATAGGCAGATGAGTTGTCGCTCATCAATACCATTCACTTTTCAAGTACACGGTCAGGTATTCATTTCTCTGATGCATATTAGGCTCATCCGTGAGTGCCTTAATTATTCATTCTAGTTCAGATTAAATATGCAAATTAGAGATAAGGAATCGAATTCCGAAAACAATACGTTTCATATTCTTCGTCGCCCAAATACGTAAGATCTGCTTATTCATAATATCACGCAGTAATTCTATTTGGCAGCCCGAGCAGAAATTTTCCTTTAATTATTAGTAATTTTCTATCGTTGCAAAACTTAGCGCCCGAGACAATAGCATTATCATTACCAAACTTGGCTTCCAATACCGGAACCCCCAGTGTTACAAGAAATGGCGCAACCGAACTAGGACCAAAGTACAGTGTTACAAACGGTAAGAGTGACGCGAAAACTTCCACCACTTTCTCAGATAATTTTTGATACTCTATCGAATGGAGGGCTCAAAATTAAAAAAAAAAAAAAAAAAAAAAAAAACGCAAATAACAGACAGACGGCCAGATAGACACACAGACATAGAGAAATCAGTAACGAACTTTTGAAGTTCGTTAAATATTATAACATTCCAAAAAGTAGCTTTGTGTGTAATTTTCGTCCTGCTCTTGCACATGGGCCCTGGCAACTCTTGCAGTCACGTTATGCTGACAAGATGATGATAATGTGTGTAGATAACACACTTATGACAATAAAATATTTTTAAAAAATGGCAGCCATTGCTGTACTACAAAGCGAGAAAAATTTTGAGAACGAAATTCTTATAAAGCGCCCTCTATATCATTTTCGAAGGGGTATTGCAGACCTTAGCGTTGGTGATCTTAGTGAACCCCCTAATTATCATTTTTGCTTAGTACATCATGCACGGCAACAAGAATCATGAAACTACACCTATTCAGTGGAAAGATATCTTGTATTATATGGAACTGTCCTGAAAATAAATGTAATTTACGTTAAAAAATGTAAAAAAAATCTGTCAACTTGTCGCTTCACTTCTCGCTCCCTATAAGCAACAAGTACACATAAACTTTGTGTCATATTTAGAAAACTTTGGGTCATATTTAGAGAGCTCTTTATCCAAGAATTCTGAAAACCCTGTCCACCTTCCGCTAACTAGTCTCCGCGACACATGGTAGAGATTTATGATCCCTTCTGGCTAAAAACCAATGTTGCCTCGACAGTAATTATGTGATATCTTCAAACAGATAAAAGATAATTGAAATATGGAACAAGAGCGCTCTAGACAATATTATTTTGCGTGAGGTACCGTTATCACAAGTCACCTAGCGGCTTTTTGTTTTCAGCTGTTTAGAAACGCGAAAATAAATGCCGATTTTCAAAACGGCTCGAAATCGAAAGCAGATAAGTGAGTCGTGATAACAGTTTCTCATGTAAAATAATATTGTCTAGGGCGCAATTGTTCCACATTTCGATTATCTTTTATCTATTTGAAGATATCACAAAATTATTGTAAAATTAGCGGTATTTTAATTTCGCCGGGATGAAGACTCTTAACTGAAAACAGGAAGGAAAGCTTTCTCCTTATTTTGCAGGACTTGCACTACAGAATTGGATCGGAGGTACGGCAACACTGAGAGCAGTGACAGCTTACACGCTCGCGAGGACTAACCCAGGGTTGGGGGGGTGAAAAGAAGCAGTGGTTGGGGAAAGAGCTCTTTAAAGCTGTCCCGATGTATACAGGGTGTTATCATGTAGTGGACTACTTTATTGTTTCACGTACCAATTTTTATGTGTGTATCTCAAGGGGGAATGACCCCCAAAAATCCTGATGCGAAAAAAACACAAACTTTACCTTTTCTCCTCCTACGTGGTACTACTACATACATAAAATTTATATCTACAGAAACCTTCGTCTTTCAGGAACACATTGATATCAAAATGGTCTTTCTAGCTTAATTAAGAGCTGAGCTTCTGAGGTTTGAACCTCGACGCAGCAGTTGCATCAATGGAAGTTTAAAGGTTAATATTATAACCACAGGCTAGTTGTATGTGTCTATATACAATCACAACTTTTAATTAGTCTAAGGATGATATTAATCTATGGCATACTGTGAGAAGAAGGCATGTGGGAACTATTTGATATTACAATGCTTACAGACCTCGTATCTTCTTGAATAGGAACTTCTGTAACAGATACAAGTGTTAGGACTTTTTTTGGAACATAGTTGTACTTTCTTTTTTTTTTTTTTTAAAAAAAAAACTTATACCCTCAATTTGTGAAATGTGTATTTACTTTCTCTTCAGATAGAGCAGACAGAAGAAAGTCTACTGTTGTTTTTTATTTTTTTCGGGAAGTGTCTAGAATCTTCGGACAGAATATCTTGTTCTTTTAGAGACCAATCGACAATTCCAGTCAAAAAAGACCCCAAGAGGATTTACAGCGGAACCGACGCCAAACAATCAGATAAAAACCTATCATAAGGCAGGGTAGTGATCGCGAAGAAACTTTATATCTTCATGGGAACCGAAAGCAGATGAATTACGTTCCTACGTGACACTCAAGTATATACATATATATATTTGACTGTACGATATTATATATTCCTGGTAAAGTTTGAATAAAGAAATAACAAAAAAACTTTTGGATCACTTTTTTTTAAAGGAAACTTTTAAGAAAATAACTCCCTTTTTTATATAACGGGGACGGGATGAGGATTTCTTTTAGAATAAATAAGAAAGTTTGTTCATGAAATGCATAAGCGAAAACAACCAAAAAACACTTCTTTAGGTAGCAAAGTCAACTCACGACCAAATGTCTTTTTTTAAAAAAAAAAAAAAAAAAAAAAGACGATACAAAAGAAAAATCACTTGTATGAATAGCAACAACAAAAACAAAAACAAAGTTGTCTCATATTTCACAAAGCTTTTGCCTATCCGCCTTTATCTCACTTTGTAAAAGGAAAAAAGAAAAGATATGAAAATGAAGAAATGGGATGCATCTTGTGTTAGTAGTGGTATCACGGATACTGTGTGATTTTTTTTTTTTTTTTTTTAAGTTTACAAACACAACTTCTCATCTTTCAAACTTTTTCATCCCGAATTCATTCATTACCTACATCCAACTGATCACGGTATACTGTGTACATGATGGTCTTATCTTTGCAATCCGTTTTCCATTGTTCAGATGCATTGAAATCAAAATTAAACTCGGTAGGAGTTTGCTATTCAGTGAACTGCTTAACATGAGAACGAAACATCTTTACTTGGGAAGAAGCTGTATTCCTAACAGGATTTCTTGCTACACATTCTATTTATCATGTTTTCCTGCTTATAGTGTAACAAGTCTAGTGTAAAATTCACTACATATGCTCATGGAAACTTGAAAGAATTATTATTAAAAAAAAAAAAAAAAAAAAATACCTCACTTCAGTTGGTTTGTCAACATTATTAAGTGTTTTGTGTCTCTTGCTACAGTGTTGCACCAACAGAAAAATTTTGGGTGAAATATAAGCATTTATTATGATTTATTTGTAGTTGTCTGTTGTGCTTTGAACTACATGGGAGGTATGAAGATATATTAGATACAAGTAGGATCTTATTTCACATTAATTTGCTAACCGCGCTTACACGACGCATGCAAGGATGGTCATTAGTTGACTCATACGCACCGAACTCACAACCAAGGTCAATCAACCTGATTGGGAATTTATCACTTTTTTTTTTTTTTTTTTTTTACGTTGCAAAAACTTTATTTTTCCCAAAGACAATTATAAATCTCACACACTAAAGTTTTCTTGCTACTTTTTTTTAAACAATAATCTATTTTTAGACTTTTCCAAACTATAAGAAATCATGTAACGGTTTGATTAGTTCCGTGATACATACGAGAGCAAAACTGACAAGAAATAGCAAGAAAGGGTTTTGTGAAATGGATTCTGCATCCAAGCTAGGGAGGCGGTACCGTGGCTCAATGGTAGAGCGCTTACCTCTGGGGTGTGGGGTCTCCGATTCGATGTCCGGCTAAGTAAGTTTGTGGTGGACAGTATCTTGTCCGTAGATTTTCTCGGGCTTCTCCCGTTTCCTCGCACTTTCTCATTCTACCAATTCTTCCATTTATCATTCACTTGCCTAAATCATCCTCTTTCGTAGCCTAAATCATCGTCTTTCGTAGACTAAATCATCGTCTTTCGTAGCCTAAATCATCGTCTTTCGTAGACTAAATCATCGTCTTTCGTAGCCTAAAGGACATAACGTGGGACGTTAAACTGAAAGATTTCATTTCATTTTTGTATCAGAAGAACGGGTTCTGTGTCCTTATCCATCAATTCTGCCTCCTTACCCTATCCAAACTGTCGGCCTTTGTTGAAAATAGTGTCTAGGAGATGTATTCTTTCGCTATGCACAGTTCTTGCCAAATCATTCATTTCGACAGTGTTTGTGAAATCGAATATATACTCTGCAACCATATAGAAGGGAGTTAGAAGCAGTACTACAAAAAAATAAATAAATAAATAAATAAAATAAAATAAATCAGCGCCTATCTTTGAATTCTTTCTTTGGATTGATACCATATCAAGCGTTGACATATACGATGCATTATATGCACTCTCTATTGATCTCAGAAGAGTTGCGTTTGGAAAAAGCAAAGCTAAATGGTCTAGTCCACAAGATTAAGAATTTCAAGTTCACTTGCTGTCTCGTACCTTGGCATACAGTTCTGTTAAGAATTATCTTGTAAGCAAAATGCTTCAAAAAGAAGAATTGGATATTTCAAAAGCAGTTGAAATAGTCGCAAACATTAAACCTCATTTTGATGCAATGCGAACCAATGGAGGTTCTGAAGAGCTACTAGTGGATGCAAGAGAAATTGCAAAGACTCTCAAAATCGACCCCCTATTTCCAAGTGAGTTACAATTATTACGACCACGGAAAATCAAATGTCAGTTTGAATATAACGCCCCTGATGAGCGCATTGCGGATCCCAAAATTTATTTCAAAAGTGGCTTTTATTTTCATGTTTTGGATCAAGCCATAAACTCACTACGCCATCCTCTCTTCTAAACCACCATCATATCCTATTTGAGGTTTTATACAGGACTAAAAATGAAAACAAGGATTCCCTGATGAAGAAATGTGCTGATCTTCAAGTGGCTTTAACAGATGATCATTGTGATATTGAGGATTTCCAAATTCAGCAGGAACTGTACTGTCCCTACTTCCAGATGGAAATGCTAAAAGCCCCTTCAAGCAAGGGCGCCCATCAGGGGGGCAAGGGGGGCGCTCGGCCCCCCTAGAGGAAATTGTACTTCGGAATATCGAAAATTCAATAGAATTTTTAGAATAGTTACAGCAAAATTTCAAAATATATTTGAAAAGTCGCTTTTTCTTGCTCCTCCCCCCTTGGAAACCACAACATGGGCGCCCTTGACTTCAAGTATTAAAATACTTGACAAGTAACCAGCTGACTGAAAATTTCCCTAATGTATCAATTACACTCAGAATTGCCCTGACTTTTCCTGTCAGCATGGCTTCAGACGAAAGCAGCTTCTCAAAATTAAAATTAAAATTTATTTGAGATCTCTCATGTGCCAGGAACGACTCGTGGGACTCACAATGATGTCGATTGAATTCGACGTTCTTCAAGACATTGACATAGATGTCATTGTCAGAGATTTTGCAGACAAAAAAAAAAAAAAACTCGGAAGGTTAAATTGTAATTATTGTGAGGGCTGAAAACAAATGTATTTAAAATTGTTTAATATGTTGCTAATTTTCAGTAATAGTGGAATTTAACTTTTATTTAGTATTTCTTAAATTTATTATCACGGAAAGGTTGCAAAATTAGGAAAACAATTTATGTAAATCATTCTAGATTTTAAGGTACTGTTTTTAGGTAAGGAAAAGATATGGACGCTTTCTCATAAGGTTCCCTAAATTGACTTCGATATGGTTTACCTACTTATCAAACTTACGAACGGTGAAGGATTTCTAATACTTGATAGAATCTATTATTAAGTTTTAATCTTGTAAGAGTGTTCAGCTTTTGTACAAATTCATAAGATACGTTTTAGGAATGTTATGGACTTCAACTACTAGGACCTACATAAAAAGGGTTGTTTATATTACTGGGCGTAAAACACGTTCAACATACGTGAAATGTATTCATTGGTATTTCTCTTTATTAGAATGGATTGTTGCATAGTCGAATATGTGGTACAATGACTCCTGATGTTATTGATAAAACAATTTAGAATACAATATAGCAGTAATCATGTCGCCATTAGTAGTATTCAATAAATGCTATTCGATATTGTTTATGTTCATACATATCGGTACATAAATAATACTAATGTGGCCTCGCGCAGGGTAGTCGCTAACGCTCTCGCATTCGGTGCGAGCGGTCCCGGGTTCGATTCCCGGTGGGGGCTCTCGGTCAAAAAAGTGTAAAACCCTGTTTGGTTCGATCCCCGGCCAAGTAAGTTTGTGGCGTGCCCGTGAGTTTTCTCTCACATTTTCATTTCACCATTTTTTCCATTATCATTCATTTGCTCTTATTATCGTCTCCCCTTAGCCTAAAGGGCATAATGAGCTCCTTCGTGACAAAGCGGTTAGTGTACGCGCCTTTGGCGTCGGAGACCCGGGTTCGATTTCAGGCGGCAGCTCTGGTGATTCGGATTCCACGTTAATCAGTAAATCCACGTCTCATATAGCCCCGTTACTGAAAGGGACGTTAAACTCAAAATCACCTCAACTCATCTCACCTAACAGGAATAATCATGGGGCGCTACACTTAAAGATTGAGTTTACAGGAAAATATTCTAAATTGGATTACTGCTACATTACTCAAGTTAATACATCAAGATGACCCATCCAGAGATTTTCCTATAACGAACTATGGAACAATATTCAAAATAATTATCAAAGAGTTTCATATCATTATATAAATACAAAAACTCTAAGATGGCTCTTAAAGTTGATTGGGTGCCTATTTGTAATCCCCAATTTGAAACTTATATCGTTTTTATGTACCAAGATTTATTACCGGATAAGAACGGAGGGGATGGATTTATGAGATCTTCTACCCAGGCCCGTAGTCAGCCCAAAAGTGAAGGGGGGCTCGGCTGAAGTTAGGGGGTGACGACCCAACCATATGATAGTTCATCACCACATTATAATTCATTTGCAAGCCTACCGTGAAAATTTTAGAGGGCCAGCAGAAATTTAGGGGGGCCCAGCCCCCCTACACCCTTCTGGATACGGGCCTGCTTCTATCTCAATGGTGAGTGGAGCCAATTAGCGTTGAGACCCATCTTAGAGTCGTTGTATATGATATGAAACTCTCTAGTATCATAATGTGTCTAATGAAGTCAAAGGTTTAGTTAGTTTGCGCATCATCTGTTACACATTGATATATATATATTTTTTTAAAGACATTGTGCTTTCCTTAGAGGAATGTCTGTTATTTGAAAAAACAAAGTTCTTTCCAAGTTTTTTTTTTTTTTTGCCTGAAAATTTTTGCGCTTTTTTAAACATTTCAATTTTAGTTAAG
>NW_027657453.1:0-28053 GCF_964235325.1 Thermobia domestica | reverse complement strand
ATCACATCCACCATCGCAATGTCGTAATGACGTTGTTCAGTAATGAGATATATTCCAATATAATCACATAGCTTAGAAAATAATAAAATAAATTAGGAAATTTTAGCAATTGGAAAGTTTTTTGTGTGCCCAATGTAAATACGGGACATTTTGGCGTCCCGGTAGATTTTTTCGGGACACCGGGAATGGCAGTGAAAAAACGGGACATCTAGGACGGTTGGTCACCCTAGGCTAGATGTAATCGAAATCTGATGCGGTTCGGTTTATTATTTATTTATTTATTTTGATTTACTACAATTATATGAACTGTTAAAGGATTATGATATACGAAGATCTGGTCATTAGTTGCTCCTAAGTATGAATTATGGGAATATCTTGTCCAATACTAGACGATTCTTTGGGATACCAGACTTTTGTCCATATAAGTTGACTTCTAACAAAACCATTTGTCGGTTTTTCATATTGATTCGAAAAATAACAAATATTGTATGCTCTCAAAACATGAATATGTAAAAAGTATTATATTAACAAGTATTATAAAGTATTATAATAACAAGTATTATATGTAAAAAACTTAAATTTTATCGCTACTAGATTAGGGAAGAAAATACAGCTTCAAAAACCTGTATAAAATAATTAGCTAAGCTTTCTTTCTATAACTTGCAGCGAAAAAAAATAAACTACTGATGTGACTAGTGTTAACTACGAGATGAAACGAGACAATATGAGGTTCTCAGGTCTTATTTCGTAAATCTCCTAACTTCTTTGGTCGTCCTCGTGTTCGTTTTCCATTCAGTTCTATAGCATCCATGCAGTGAACTACGTATTCCGAAGGTCTTGTTCTTACATGCCCAAACCATCTCATTCTACTTTTTTTTGCAGTTTTTCTACTACTGGTCTCACCTTTAATGTTCACGGGATCACTTCATTCTTAATTTTGTCCTTCCACGTCACTCCACACATCCACCGCAGTAACTTCATCTCCGCAGCATGGAATTTCTGATTCTCTTCTTCGTCGTCCAATATTCCACTCCGTATAATATGGCAGGTCTCACTACTGTTTTGTAAACTTTTTCTTTCAAGGATATTGGTACCCTACGGGCACACAATACTCCTGTTGCTTCTGTTCAGTTTGTCCTACCACTCCTAGTTCTGCTGTTTATAGTTTGTTCTATTCCTGCATTTTCCTGCAGTATTGATTCCAAGTATTTGAATTTCCTCGTCATTACCACCTCTTCTTCGCCCAGTCGTATTCTTCGGTTCTCGATTACATTTTCCTGGAAAGGACAGTGTAAATATTCTGTCTTGATTTTACTAATTCTAAGTCTATAGCTCACCAATGATCTAATTTCTCTTGCACTGCTGCCTTGGTTTCACTCACTGCACGATGTCATTCGCAAAGCATATTCCAAGATGCTAAGTCTTGAATACGCTTCGTAATCTAGTCCATCACACTGCAAAAAGATATGGGCTACGACTAGATTCCTGATGAAATCCCACTTTAACGGTGAACTCTGCTTCCACACGTGCTTTTCATTTCTTCCTAGATCCATTATCATATCTTGAATTATACATATGTGTGTGTTCGGAACTCACTTCTTCTACAATGTCAAGCAAATAAGGTCCCGTGACACTCTATCATAGACTTTCTTTAGGTCTCTGATATTCTCTGTACTTTCTCCATTATCATTCTAAGTGCAAACATTGCATCTGTTGTTGGTCGTCCTAGCATGAAACCAAATTGTTTCTCTGTTATTTCGGTCTTTTCTTTCAATCTTGCTTCTATCACTCTCTCTCCCAGAGTTTCATAGCATGGTTCATAAGTTTTATTCTTCTGTAGTTGTCACATTCTTGCATATTTTCTTTTTTTTAAAAATGATACAATGTAGCTGCTTCTCCATTCTTTGACATATTTCCTGTATCCAATTAAAAAGTCGAGTTAACCACTGCACTCTTTCTTTACGTAAACTTTTCCATGCTTCGAAAGGGAGATTATCCGGTCCTGAATCTTTAGCACTTTTCATCGTTTTCATGTATTTTTTTTTTTTTTTTACCTCTATCATGATCAGGTCGAACCAGTCCCTGATTCGTAGATAGATTTTCGCAAGTTTCCCTCTTCTTTTGCATTGAGAAGTTTCTAAAAATACTCCTTCCACTTTTTGTTTCATCTTCTGCTCACTTGTCACAACCTATTTACTTTCATTCTTGATGCAGCGCCACATGCGACATAGGTTTCTTTTGCCTCTCTCTTACCTTCGAAAGCTTGTATATAATCTTTTCTCCCTGTTTTGTACCAGGTTGTTGTATAACTAATCACTTTAAGCCGAGACCCGGGTTCGATTCCCGGCGGGAGCTCTTGTGGATCGGATTCCACGTTAATCAGTAGGTCCACGTCTCATATAGCCTCGCTGCTGAACTGGACGTTGAACTCAACTCTGTGTGTTGAATTTTTGCTACACTAATTGCATTCTTGGCGTCCTTCTTTGTTTCCTTGTAATCCATTAGATCTAGTCGATTGTTCTGTCATTTTTGTGTCGCTCCTTCTTCTCCTTTACAGCTGCTTGAAGTTCTTTATCCCACCATCACGTTCCCTTATCAATGAGATGTTTTTTTCTACTAAAATATTTTTGCTGTTTCCCTGAGTACTACTGATACTCTGGTCCACACTTTTTCCAGGAACAATTCTTCTGCTTTTAGTTCTTAGAATCTTTTCAGCCTTTGTTTTATCTAGTTTCGTTCGAACATAAACATCTTATTGGTCTTCCCCCTACTTTTGGCAATAAATGTTGAAATTGGAAATGCCTAATTTGAACCATTACCGGTTCGAATGGAGAGTTACCAGAGGAGATGGACCCATATTTTGGACCCTGAACCGATTGAAAAAAAAGGTTCTGCTTAGATAGCACGGGTGGCTCAGTGGTAGAGTGCTTACCACTGGTGCGTGGGGTTTCTGGTTCGATACCCAGTCAAGTAAGTTTGTGTTGAACAACATTATGTCCTTGGGGGTTTCTCAGGGCACTTCGTTTCCTCCTATATTCTCATTTCACCAGCATCAACATTCACTTATTTTAATCATCCATCTTCATTAACCTCCCAGGGATAATCGTGGGACGTTAAATTGAAAGATTTAGTTTCATTTTTTGCTTTGATAGTTTCCGACGGACGGACTGACAGACAAAACCGTTCTATAAGACTTCCGACACTTATGCATAACATAATTTTGAAGTCTAAAAGGAATATCTCATATCGTAGGTAATAATATATGTAAGTTTGTTGAAAAGGTGACATTATTCTTTTCATTGTAGTTTATATTATGTTCGAGTAGGTTTTAGTTTAATTAAAAGAAAATTCCATTTTATTATTCCACTACCAGAAAAAGTGGAAAATCACAGTTAAAAGAACGTGCTTGTCCAAAATTAAATGTTGATTACTATTATAAAAATGGACTCTTATGAAGCAATTTGAGGAATTTATTGGTCCGAATCAAACCAATAATATACAAACATTAGGAAAATAAACACTCGAAATACCCCATTTCTTTCTATCTCTTGATTTTCTTGTGCTTCTCATTGTATTAATGTTTCTATTTCTTCACTTTCTTCTATTTTTCTTGGATGAAATACGTATTAGTAGTAGTGGTAGAAGAGGAGAACGTTGTCTGCTCACCCCAAAACTTTCCCAGTCCTGTTTCTCTCAGATATGTTTTTTTTTATTCTTTTTATCCCTCCATCTCCAGGGTGCAACAAAATCCAAACTCTGACGTCAAAAGTGACGTATAAATCTGTTTCTCTGGCCCCAATCCAACCCTGCTGCGAAAAATGTGTTTCGGTCATGGTCTAATTTCAGAGACAAATATTGCTTATAGGACGATGCTCGCTAGCTTCGTCTGGTCTACCCACACTACCGTGCTTATAAACTTAAGATTTCAACCCCTCACCCTTCTTTCCATTCCTCTTATCTTTATTTCAATAACTTTCTTTGCTTTCCTTTTCTCTCTTCTTTAAGTCTTCGTAGCTCCCACGAAACTTGGATGATTCGTTCCTTCATAAATGTTTGAAGGAATGGTCTACTTTTTTTTCTGATTCTTTTCGTTTCTTTTTTTCTTTTTTTTTAGCTAGGTAGTTTGTTTCGGTTTTTTGGTTTTGTTGATGGAGGAAGTATTGGTTTCTAAACTTTGCCTCGTAGTTTTAGATTAAGAAGTAATATCGTTAGTATACAAAATACGAATAGAGTTCACCTGTACTTTATATATATATATATTGGTATTGTTCTGGCGAATTTATTTTCCAAAGTAGAAGCAGTCAAGGAATCTGTTAGTATTATTAAAAACAAGAAAAAAACGACAAAAAAGAGTATTAGTGGGGGATAAAAATCGATTTTGTATATCAGAGTACACACTGTGTTCATCCTTTATCGCAATATTGATTTTCTTTAATTCTCTCATATTTAAATGTATATTACTTGGACCACGTTCTTAAAATAATCTTAAACTATTCTTAAAGTATGTTTTCATCCTTTCGTACATAATGTATATTTCTAAATAATTTCCTGGGCTTATAATCCTTGAAAATATATGGCCAGGGTGATTGTTCATGATCAATAGGGCACACTTGCACACCAGCCCATTTGGTCACAACTTCTTATTTCTCTCATTCTAGACGGAGGATCGCTACCTCTTAATTTACGAAGCGTCTAAGTTCATTATGATACTGAGTCGACACAGGAAATTCTTGTCCTCACTCAGAGTCAACATCGAGACCACTAGCTCTAAACTCACTAGTGCAGACCGTAAGTATTTCCTCAGCTACTATTTTTTTTTTTATAAAATTAACAGGTTTCCTTAAAATAAAATTTAAAGGTAAAAAATCATGCACACAAGCACGCGTGTAACAATTAGCCCCAAGAAAACAGATGCAAACGAATAAGTGAAATTAGTATGTTCTAAGCTGCGCATGTTGTAAAATTTGTCAGCAGCATTGTTATTGAATTACTGAGATTTTAAATTGGCTTGGGAGAGCTCATTTGTTTTGAATCCCACGTTAAACTGTTAGTCCATGCCTCTTATAGTCTAGCTGCTAAACTGTGATCATCAACTACAGAGATTTTAAGGAAGAAAAATATAATTGTTATTTAAAATAATAAAAATTATTAATAATTGGTATTAGAATAAGAAATAATGGTTAACCATTATTATTTTCAAATCAAATGTATTTTCTGCGTAATTTGACATCGATGAAATGACAAAAGTTTTGACAACGTTTCGTAATAAGTTTACATTATACAGGATGAGCTATAGTAGTGTAAGTGATCCGCAATGAGAGATGAGACATTTTTCCAATACAAAACATGTATACTAGGGTGGGCCGAAAACGGCCGAAAAAAATTTTTTTTAGAAAATTAATATTGAGTACCGTGCAAAAGTTGTATAATGTTATATTATGTTTCCTCACCAAAACAGAGCCGGATTAAAAGATATTTAACCGGGCCCCGGGGGCCCCAAAGAATGTTAATTTTGAAAAAAAAAGTAGCCAGCAATGAAAACATTATTAAAATATATTTTTTAGAATGTTAAGTTTGAGTACCATGCAAAAGTTGTATAATATTACGTTATGTTTCTTCACCAAAATAGAGCCGGATAAAAAGATATTTAACCGGGCCCCGGGGGGCCCGAAAGAACGCTAATTTTTTTAAAAAAAGTAGCCAGCAATGAAAATATTATTAAAATATATTTTTAGAAAGTTAAGTTTCAGTACCGTGCAAAAGTTGTATAATGTTATATTATGTTTCCTCACCAAAACAGAGCCGGATTAAAAGATATTTATCGGGCCCCGTGGGCCTCAAAGAACGTTAATTTTGAAAAAAAAATAGTTGCGAGTAGTGAAAATATTGAATTTTTTTTTTTAGAAAGTTAAGTTTGAGTACCATGCAAAAGTTGTATAATATTATGTTTCTTCACTAAAATAGACCCGAATAAAAAGATATTTAACCGGGCCCCGGGGGCCCCAAAGAACGTTAATTTTGAAAAAAAGTTGTGAATAGTGAAAATATTATTGAAATATATTTTTTTAGAAAGTTAAGTTTGAGTACCGTGCAAAATTTATAATGTCATGTTTCCTCACCAAAACAGAGCCGGATAAAAAGATATTTAACCGGGCCCCGGGAGCCCAAAAGAACGTTAATGCTGAAAAAATATGGTTGTGAGTAGTGAAAATATTGAAATATTTGTTTTTAGAAAATTAAGTTTGAGTACCGTGTAAAAGTTGTATAATGCTATGTTTCTTCCCCAAAACAGAGGCAGAAAAAAATATTTCAGCAGGCCCTGCGGGTCCGAAAAGTGTTATTATTATTTTTTTAAAATATAAATACCATTATTTTAAGTATGTATAGAAAATTGGTTAAGATTCCTAATACTTTAACTTGACCCCAGGATTTTAAATGTTCTGATCTGATGTGCAGCTCTTCGCCTGATTGGTGTTTAGTAGATATAATAGTACGGACACAAATACATAAGGTAAGGTTGAAAAATTGACCAACAAACACCAAACCAGCGCAGAACTCACCACGTGGAGGTGGCTACACAGCGAGTTCCTCCCACCCACCCTCCTCTTACTTAAAGCTCCTTAGTTGAATCTTAGAACAAAATATTGAGATTTATGTTCGAAGCTTGGTAGATACTTTCGTGCTTCCAGTTTTGCTCGAATATAACCGTCTCGTGCAACACTCCCGCATACTTCTGAAGAAGATTCTGTTACTACCTTTACACACCTCTCCAAAGCCTGTGTGTGGAAGGGGAACGTGACAAACTGAAACCTCCTCTTTTCCACAATCATTTCGGTTGGTTTTTCTATTGATACGTTAGCCGAAATTGGAGGTTTCGTTACTATTACTTCTGACCAATCGGTCAAATCGATATAATCCGCATATTCTTCAGTGCTTTGCCTATTGCAGTTGTCAATTAGAACTATAGTTTGGTATTTTCGGCCATCAAAATAGAGACCCTTAAAATTAGTAGCTTTACACTGTAGACGGTTTCTTTTTTCTTTTTCATTTTTGCTAGTTTCGTACGGATTTTGTTTTTATCTACTACCTTGTCTTAGTTAGTTTTGTTCAGTAAATTCATATCTTCTAAAACAGCGGATACAATTTTAGCAGCCGACCTATTCGATATACCTGTTAAATCTTTTGCGGTACTCATTTGTTTAGGGCTCACTATTGTTTATTTAGGTTTACTTTAGATTTTATTCTCCAAATGATTGCTCCATGCGAACTCTTCATCGTCTGAATTCGGGGTGGAAGCGCTTAATGTATGTTCCAAGTACGGGATTGAGGCTAACGATTGTAACCCTCTTGTAATTGGTTCCGTAGCATCATAATCGATCTGTGTGTCATGCTTTCTTTTGAGCCTATGGGTTTCTGCTTCATCTACATTGCAACTCGTCATTTGTCTCTGATTTATCTGATCTAATATGAGCTCCCAGTCCAAAAGCGGTATATAATTTGATTTACCACACTTACAGGTTAATCTATCGCAGCATTTGCAAGAGAACATATCACATAGCTTCTGAGCACCGTTCTTAAATTTCTTTAATTTGGCTCTTAATGGGGGATATCTCATTTCTTAATGGGGTTAATGATCGTTTTGCATTTTGAGTTGTAATTCAAAATCATATGCTTAATTCGAAGTCAAGACAATACAGGAAGAGAGGCTCGCAGCCATATTGTTTCTAGTTGATTTGAATTCAGCAATGTAAGCGCCGCCTTCGGAAAGCCAGTGTTATGTATTTTGCATCCAGATGCGAAAAAGTGATATTCTCTTAAAGTTTGAGTTATGAGCTGGGCTCAACACAAAGGATTTTCGTGTGTTAATATGGTAGTTATGAAAGTTAGTTAAGCTCTTAATAGTTATTTGCGTATATTGAAACCACGTATTTCATGTTTTATGTATTAATAGTATTGTCTGGTAAAATGTTATTATTACCTAAAATCATTGTATTTGAACAAAAAATTGGGAACTTTAGGGCCACGGGGGCCCGGTTAAATATTGTTTTAAAATCAACATATTTGGCATGGCTTGATTTCGTACCAATGCACAACTTTTGATAACTACTCAATCCTGAATATCTTAAAAAAATTTTTTCGGCCCACCCTAATGTATACCTTCAGAGAAGAAATTGTTTCAATTCTGTGCTCGTAGACAATGTTAGTATCGTTCCGAGATTACTATGTCTTTGACTATGATTTTGGTTTTAACTTGTGATCTCGCGGTGAAGCTACTGTTCTAAAAGGAGGTAATTAATTGATTCAAAAATGAGGAATGATTTTTCAAATCTCGATAATCGTTTAAAGTTTGAAAATTGAGTTTTTATTTATTAATACTAGTCTGGTAGTTGCGCAGGTCCTGCTGAAAATCAATTTATGCAAAAACTGAATTTTGACGCTATTGGAAAATAATGAAAGGTGCGAGATTTTGTACAACTCGATATTTGCTTTCAATTAGTTAAAACAAAAGTCGATTCTCAAAAATTCACTGCAGATTAGTATTAAATAGTATATCATAAAAAAAGCATTTTCAGACAAAGTTACTTCTCTGCCTTTATCGAATTAAAATAGAAACTTCTGAAATATCGATTTTTGTTGCTATATTTTATTTCTTTATGTTTGCAACGTAACATTTCGCACATGTGCCTAATTAATAATGTTTGCCAGAATATCTTCTGCAAATATTTATTAAAATATATCCAAAATACATAAAAAAGCTCCTAAATATAGTAATCTTAATCCATATATTTTAAAAAATAATTTTCTAAATGCACAATAAATATCATTATACAACAGCAAAGCTCGGTCTACATAAATTATACCTAAATTAAGGACAAAATGTAGAAATAAACAATGTGGCAGAATATAAATACAGTAAAAGCTCCTTATTCGCGCTTCCTTTATTCGCGTTTTCACTATTCGCGAATTTAAAAAATGCGACCCAATTCCTATATTCGCAGCTAAAGATTTCTTTATTCGCGGACCTAATCAGTACGTACATACATAATGATAAAAAGGATTCCAATAGGTATCCAACCCAATATCTTTGTAAACGCCGTCAAATGGACTAGTAAAATGTAAAATAGACCTTATTACAACTTTGCCTAAAGTATGTTGTTAAATGATATCGCCGCTGTATTGGTTCGGACTTTGACATAAGCCGCCTTCGCCGCGATCGGTGTTTTTGAGAATATAAACAAACAGAATGAAAGTAACCTTATTACTCAATGAATAAAGTGTATTTTAAATGCCGCCACATTATTAGACGTTCCGTCCTTTGGTAAGAGCCGTTTTGCGTGTTTTATTGTTTCGTCTTTCCATTCGTTACAAAAACTGTGATGGAGTAACACGTCTCTACCGCTGTCTTCCTAATTTATACAGTAATGTCAACTAAAAAAAATGAGAAACGAGTTTCGACACGAAAAAAATCTGTGTTACCGCTTAAAGTGAAAATAGAAATGCTTGATCGTTTACGCCTTGGAGAGTAGTTAGCATCCATATCACGCTCATTCAATGTCAACGAATCAACTGTACGATCGATAAAAAAATCCGAAGATAAAATATGGTCGTCTGTAGCTTCAACTTCACTGTCAGCGAAAATTGTTCGTGATCCAGCAATAGAAAAAATGGAAGTGGCGTTGTCATTATGGATCGAAGACCGCAATCAAAAAGGGTGCCCATGAGTGGTCCAATGGTCCGGGAGAAGGCAAAGCGTCTTTACGCTCATTTTAAAGAACCTGATGGTTATTGTAGTGGTGAATGTACAGATGCAGGCTTTCAAGCATCGGAAAGTTGGTTCAATAAATTTAAGGTGAGACAATCATTGCATAACATTAAAATCGTTGAAGAAGTTGCATATGCAGACACTGCTGCAGCAGAACGATATCCAGAAGCATGTGCAAACTTAGTAGCTGATGGAGGATACAAACCTGAGTAAGTATTTAATGCAGGCGAAACTGCACTGTTTTGGAAGAGAATGCCAAACAAAACATTCATTTCTAAAAGCGAAAAGTCTGCTCCTGGATTTAAGGCAGCAAAGGATAAAGTTACACTGCTGCTATGGTCTAATGCATCTGGAGATTGTGTCATTAAACCACTGATGCTTTACAGATCGTTAAATCCTCGGGCTTTAAAATATCAAAACAAGGACGACCTGGCAGTGTTTTGGCGTGCTAATAAGAAAGCGTGGGTTACAAGCGCTTTTTTTTGTGACTGGTTCCGGAATTGTTTTGTTTCTGAAGTTGAAACTTATTAAAAAAACAAAACAAAACAAACAAACAAACAAACAAACAGAATTTAGACTTTAAAGCAGTTCTAGTTTTGGACAATGCACCAGGTCATCCTCGCGAACTTGAAACTATGCATCCAAATATAAAAGTGACAGTTTTACTTCCTAACACGACGGCTTTGCTTCAACCTATGGACCAAGGAATAATCCAGGCCTTTAAGCTGTATTACATTAGACGAACCTTCAAAATCGTATTGGATAATATGGAATGTAATCCTGATATGAATGTTATGGAATGCTGGAAGAAATTTGACATAGTAAAATGCATCGTAAACATAAAAGAATCATTGGAAGAACTGAAGCCACACACATTGAAGTCATGCTGGAAAAAACTGTGGCCTGCTCTGACTGCGGAAAATGACGAAGAGTGTGTGCAAATTCAACCTTTGACTGCAAACATAGCCGAAATTGCGAATGGAATAGGACGAAATGGGTTCGAACAGATAGAATCAAGTGACATTCAGGAATTGCTTGAATCGCAAGATGAAGATTTGACTGAAACCGACTTGGAGGAAATGTTAAATTCACAGCTCATTGAAGAAGAGGCTTCAACAAGCACTGGAAACGTGACATTTAATTTGAAAAATCTTAGTGAAGGTTTAAGAATGGCAAATGAGCTTTGTGATTTCTTTATGAAAATTGATCCGTCTATGGAACGAAGTCTTATTTTTAAGAGGCAAATTGCTAATGCCACTGCTGAATATCAGTCTGAATTGAAGGAGCTTTTAAAAACTGCCAAGCAAGAAAAAATACAAAATTCTTCAAACCATTGCCTAAGCCTGAAGATGATAATTAATCAATATTGTCAAAAACTTCAATTACAGTAAATTGATTTTTTAATATATGTATTTGTTTTTTTATTTTGTCACCTAGGAACGTATCCCCTATAATCCCATATAAATTACCATTCCGTATTCACGGTTTTTGTATTCGCCGCATATTTATGGAACATATACCCCGCGAATAAAGAGCTTTTACTGTATACCAATTCGTTTTCTACTTATCGTATATTACCATGAACTAAAATCTTTAGCAACATTCTTATTATCCGTACAATGTCTAAGTTCACATCGTAAATTACAGAATGAATTGTCGTTGCTGAGACTCACTAGTATTTCCAATATACTACAATTGAATTTCTAAAGGATATAGCATAAAAATACAACTTACGGGTCACTGTATCAGGTTTGTAGTGTGGCTAGCGAACTTACCTAAAGGAAAAAAAGAAAAAAATAATTAAAAGATGCATTGTTTTTAAAAGAAGTATACATTTTATGTAATGAAATTGGTTTTGTTCGTTACATCATCATGAGAAAATGGCCGAATCATTCAGAATGAGTTTTTGGAAAGTAGGTTTAAATTACCCTTTCACATTAAAATCGAAGGCTAATCAAAATGATGGCTCCGATTTCAGAAATTTATTCTTTGAAGTCTAATTAATAATATGTTATTGTGAGACATGTGCCTTAAAAGGTTAGCTATCAAAGTTTAGTTCTCACGCAGTGTTTCTACTTTTCACCTCTAAGAGTCAGCAGCAAGCATAAAATGAATTGCTGATTGACCGCAACGTATTACGGAAGATTTGGTAAGAGATAGACTATCAGCTTGATGTGTGCCATGTTACGTGAAGTTCTCACACAGAATACTTGTGTTGTGATATGTTTGAACCTAACTTTGACAGTTTCCCTTTCTTAGCACAAGTCTCACAATACCATATATTAATTAGAATTCACAAAAATAAATTTGTGAAGTTAGGTCCATCATGTTGACTTGCCCTGTACATATCCTAAAGATTGGAAAGTTAGTTGAGCTAAACCTTTCAAATATTTTCCATGAACTCATTCTGTCTGCGAGGAAAATTGGAAATTCAGCTGGAACTTTCTATTTCTAAATTAAAAATAAATATTAATTCCAGCTGTCAAATTTAACCTTTGTGTGCCAACCCTGAATCTACAAGTACAGTAGCATAAACGTCTGTTTTGGAAAAACACAAACGAACATAGTAAAGTCATACTAAATTGTCATGCACTCATTATGAAACTCTAGTTTAAGAGAAGCAGGGGCGGATCCAGGAGGGACGATCGTGGCGATCGCCTCCCCGAAAAGTCGGTCCTGGATCCGCCCCTGAAGAGAAGTAGGTTTACATTTTTCTAACGTTTTAAAAAGAAAGTGACCAGAGTTCGAAAGCCCAAATAAACACAAAAGGAAGCAGCACTGAACGAAAGATTCCATTTGGAAAATTCACTACGATAGGGGCCATATTTCTCTACCACTCTTCCCTCACAATATATTCACAAACAAAACAGTAATTTTTCGCTGTGTTTACACTACTTGATTAAAAAAAATAGCAAGGAGAGATTAGGAAATGGGAACCTAGTTGTTAACAGTAATAAGAAGTGGAGAAATGACTCGTGGATTTTGCAAGAGCTCGAAGGAAAAGAGGAAACAAATACATGAATCCTTTGCATATTGCATGTGCGTTTTTTTTCATTTTTTTTAAAAAAAAATAATCAAACAGAAGCACTCAGTGACACGTATGGAAGTGTAGGTATAAATACTGTAATAGTCGAGTCTTGTATTGGCTTGGAATATGATGGTATTAACTGTAATTGAATAATTTGGACACAGAAACTTAGTGCTAGAGCGTTCATCTCTGGTGCAAGAGTTTCCTGGTTCGATCCCAACCTCAGATCTCTCCCGTTTCCTCCCATATTGTTGTTTCATCAATTCCTTCCGTAAACATTCACTTTCACTAATTGCAAGGAGTGATCAGAAAGTAAGGTTACAACTTGCAGTGAATATATTACGTCATGCAACCAATACAGCAAACAGATAGGTAGTACATACAGTAGCTAATTTTTTCGACATAGTCTCCATATCGGTTGGAGCACTCGTCGCATCGTGGGATGAGTTTGAAGATTCCCTCCTGGTAAAAATTCTGTCCTTGCGTGTTAAGCCACGTTGTCGCGAAGTCCACGTTGTGCTTGTCTGAAGCGAAGCGACGGCCTCTTAGGAACTTCTTCAAGTGCGGAACAGACAAAAGAAAATCGATTGGAGCGATGTCTGGACTGTAGGAAGAGTGGTCGATGATGTCCCAGCTGTGTTTCAATCTGTTGATGACGTGGTGGGTCGGCCACTGCTCTCATCGTCGGTGATGCTTGATCTACCAAGTCGCAAACTGTCGACATCATTCTTCTTCGAGAGACCAGTTTTCCAGACGAGTCGCCATTTCTGTTTTAAAACAATCAGCACCATATGTGGTAAGTGACTGAAACTGTACAATTGCTAACTACATGCATTAAAATTACCGTAAACTGCTCGTTCCTTTATAACAAAGCTTCAGAAATATCGGCCTTATAAACTTAGTTTCTGATCTCTCCTCGTATCCATGTTCTTTAGCCATATTGTAGAATCTTAATTTAAATATTTAATTTTTCACTTACAATTAAAGGAAGATGTGGTGTTTTTCTACTACTTTTATATTTTAAACTAGCTGTAATTATGTGTTTGTTTCCGTATTATTAGTTGCGAATCTGGATAAAAACAGAGGAAGAAGAATTCCCTTAAGGAATTTCACCCCAACTATTTCATTGTCCGGGTATTTATCCTCTGTTGTTATGTAAGCCTGCATAACAGAGGTAATGCGAGTTGCATACATACAAGGCGTTGTTAGAAATAACCAGAGAAGGGACATGTATAAGGTTTGACCTCCCCGTATCCCCTCAAGCCGAAAATCGGGAAAACGGCTTCGTACATGATTGGATGTGGTAAAGATCTATCTTTGTACAAAATGTGATGGCCTTTCTTCTATGTGAAAATCTGATGATAGACAGACAGACACAAATTATTATTATTATTATTATTATTATTATTATTATTATTATTATTATTATTATTATTATTATTATTATTATTATTATTATTATTATTAATCTTCTGTATTATTTAATATATGAAGATAAGTACTTTTAGAAATTTTAAAACTTGTTTATTATCCTTAATTTTGTGATGAATAAATGCAATTTAAAACCATTGTAACTAGACCACAAACAATAAGGTTCTGCTTAGCTTTTACCTGTGATGGGCTGGGCAGTTGCTCGTCTTTAAGGCTTTAAAGCTGGTATATCTGATCACTTTAAACTGACCTATAGTTCCATTCTCAAAAGTGATATGATTCCTTCTAATTCCAGCTCTCCGAAGATAGTAAGACCATTACCGCAATGAACCAAGGACTGATCCAAGATGTCCAAAATGGATAACGACTTGGTTGAGAATCGGACCTATGTTCATGGGAACTTTTAGTTGCTTAGAATCATCCATACTATCAGCATTCAAAGTAAATTCTTATTTCCACTTCCTCGTGAATCAATCTATATGTATGCGTATATGCAGTATTCGAAATGAGGCCAGACATTCCATGCTATGCCTGTTTTTGAGTAGTTTAAAACGATACTGTCACTGATAGGTGATATATCGATTATGAAGAATAAAAATACATATTTCTCTGTGATGAATGTTGGAGAAAATACACGTATATCTTTTGTTAGATCTACTTAATAGACATGACCTCGAAGATTTGTCTGAGTAAATAAATAAGTAATAATTTCTCAATATTAACGTATAAAGTGTCGTCATAGTCTTTTAAATTCTTTTGGACCAAATCAGTGGTACTATTTTTTTTTATTGAGTTCACAGGGTGTCTCTTATTGCACTAAAATGCCTCTTTCTCTGCATCCATCTTCTTTGTCCACAAACAAAAATTTAAACTCCTTTCTGATCCTACCGCAGTGTCATATCTCACAGATAATTGAAGCGAACCTTCTACCATTCGACTCGACCGGTATTTGCGAGTCTGTACTTTTGTTCCATGATTTCTCGCAAAAGTTATCTGATTTTAATGATACTTGGTATATTCTTCTCAAGAATAAGGAGATAAAGCAGAAAAACAACACCCTATGTTGCAAGTTTGTAGTACATATATATTAAAAATAATTTGTAGCATTAATCGCGTAAAAGCTACATGTTCTCATTATGACAAAACTTAGTATATAGTTTCTTTAGGGCATTCCAATCATCTATACAGCTTGGGATTGAACTCGACCAAGAATGGAAAGGAAATTTTTAAGACATGTTTCACAATAATTTTAATTTAAAATATTCAATTTTGATCCATTAATGTTATGTTGTCTGTTTTCTTAAAGGCATCCGAGTCACCCCTTTTGAATGAGTTAAAATCAGTAAAGCGTCAAGAGCTAGATTAGCTTCATGGATATTTTAAAAAGAGGATTTGAGGCTTTTCATAATTCCCATGTTTAGGATTAAAATCATTGAAGAATGAATACTTAATTTAGCTCCAAAATGTGAGATGGTCGTTCTCCTCCGATTAAAAACGGTTCAAGATATATTTCGTAAAAATATTATATTTTGATGCAGAAGGCCGAATTTTTTAAGATTTTGTGACCGCTTTAATGTTTGGGTTTAAAAATAAATCGAGAACGAGAAAGTGAACTCATCTTCTATCTCTCCCAGGTTAAAAGAAAATTCTACGATAACTTTTAGTAAAAAAATATTTGAGTTTGACACAATTTGAAGTACACGTTTATTGAGGATTTCAGTTAATCTCCATTGCTTGAAATTGTAGTCACTCAATAATAAGGACTCACTCAAAAACCGCTCCCCATGATAAACAAAATATTTGGTTTGTCAAATTTCGTTAAAAAAAAAGATTTTTTTTTAAAATATTGGATAATTTTTGCGGAGAATTCGTAATCGTCTCTATTGTTTGGAGTAGAAATGGGTGAGTAATTAGACAATGAATCCTTCCTGATTACAAATAAAACCGTGAAATTTTATTAAAAACACTCCGATCTTTATAGAACAATTGTATGTTCGTTTCTACTTGCTCGAAATACGTCATATAAGTCATTGGAAGCAATAACAGGCTTAAAACGTGCTACCTATTAAGACAAAACTGATACTGGGTTCGTGTTTAGCATCATTGCGAGTCTCGAATGTGGCAAAACTGAAGTACAGATGTTACACCAACCACCTTAGTATTTTGAGTATATATTATATCGTTGGAACAGTTACTATAAATCTTGTTATGATCTTGGTATTTCCAAATATATGGTGGTTTTATAATTACAAGTACCATAATTGACATAGCTGTTACCGTCGTAAAAATGATTGCGACAGCAACACATTATGTTGATGAAACTACATTTTAACCATATAATATTGTCCTCTCAATTATAAGTATTGTTGGAGTCATATTGTTATATTCAATTATACGTCTGGTTGTTCCAACTATACCGTTTCAGAGTGTAGTGTGTGTCTTGTTGAAAATAGTTTGGGTTGAAATTAGTGAGAGAAAACAAGAATGATCGTTTGCTTCGACAAAGCATAGTATTACTAGTTGAAAAACAATACCAATTGAGAAGGAGGTTTTATAACCAGCCTCTCTAACGTTGTAATTAAAGATTTGGAGTTTCAATTTCCCACTAAAGAAGACTAAATTACTTTTCCATGTTTCCTATGTCTACTTCCTCTCAGCTGAACCCACTTTCCAATCAAAAGGGAACTACGAGAGAACCACTTTAAGGAGATAAGAGACAATCTCAGTGTGAAGAGCCTTATTTCTCGTTTCAAGATCCACGGATTTCTCTGTCTTTTCCTTCGAATGAGCATATGTTCACTTTCAGGCAACAGAGAAGTTGTGAAACTATTTATATGTCTTTAATACTCTTTCACTTACCTTTTTGTCTTGAGTCTTAAGAAGTAAAATAAAAATAGATTAATATTTATCTAGCGTAACAAATACATTAGTGTTCCAAACAGTTTTTCTTTCTTGTTCAAGGAAACGGAATCGAGAAGTTGTAGATATCTTCTATGAGCTTACGAGCTTTTTCCTCAAACGCTCGTTTGATTTTAGTTTGCCGTGAAGTAACGGAACGACCTGAATTAGGTACGGAGTCAAAAATTTACCGAAAGCTTAATTGTTCCATAGTCTTAACCAGTGGCGTATTTACGATTTTATTTCGGGAGGGGCTTTGCTAACTTTCGGGGGGGGGGGCTTTGCCAGGAAATGTGAAAATTCTGCAACATATTTCATTTACTTTACTATACTAAGTAAGATTTCGGGGGGGGGGATTAAGCCCGGAAGCCATCCCCCTAAATACGCCACTGGTCTTAACCAAGGCTTTGTAATCATAATGGAAGTAATCATCAATCCTGAGGAAAATAAAAAAGAAGCAAAAACGTAAATACAACAAGTCTGCAACAAGGGCCAAGGCCATAACTTCGTGGTTTTTGTCTGTTGTAGTGATTGACTAATCTTGAATTTCGTAGCTTTTTCCTGAAAGAAGAATGTTGTCGTCCCGGATCACTAGGTGTTCTCGGTGCTATACTAAATGCTGCTTGAATAGTGCGGCGTTGCCACTGATACCAGATAATGAAGGGAGTAATAATGGAATTCTGTTTGAATACTTACTAGAGAAATTAGTTTTCGACCCTTACCACAATCTTGCTTCTCGAACTGCAACGCTAGAATCCAGGAATTTTCTTATTGTGACTACTACAGTAAACGTATAAATTTGGCAACAACACATTATGGCGTTTTGCGCAAGTTTCGTCTCAAAATCTATTTCCTTAAATGTAAATTATTATTTCAATAACATATGAAACATAACACGAAAAACGGTCAAACAATATATCTATTTCGTAATAAGATCGTTACTTTAAAATACTTTA
The DNA here is from genome assembly GCF_964235325.1 of Thermobia domestica. NCBI lineage: Eukaryota > Metazoa > Arthropoda > Insecta > Zygentoma > Lepismatidae > Thermobia > Thermobia domestica. The sequence continues at coordinate 9,977 of NW_027657453.1, read as the reverse complement.
CACATGCAAATAAACATTTCATAAAACGAAGCAATTCTAGTAAGATCTAACAATAAGTGCCATCTTGTGTACTCATTGTAGAACGAGTCAAATATTTTCTTTTATTTGTTTCATTTCTCGATATCAGGAGACACAACCAAATGAATCAGTGTCCTGTGTTGTAGCTGAAACATTACTCTATCTTAAAGTACAATATTTATAATATGTAACGTTTCATTGCGCAGTAGTTAAGGGAATAAGCTAAAACACGTACTGACTTCCGGGCAGTGATCCACCTTAAGCCCTAAGGGAACTGGTCTTGCTCAAGGGACTAAATCAACCACAGGGGAATGAGTATCTACACTTGCTAATACATAATATTAATCTTTACTGCATTTAAATAATTTAAGTTTTTTTTAACTTAAAAAAAAATAAGTATGATGAATAAGCGAATATTGGGATAATTTATAGAAAAGTGAAGGGACGGTTACTAGTACATATGGTGAAGGACACATCTGAAAGATATAAACAAATGTTTGGTTGTGATTGGGCAAAACTGGAAAGTATGAACAAATACTTGCCTTTGATTGGTTGAACGCCTGTCTACGTTATTTAAAAGGAACTTCTCGAGACTTTTCTTTTAAAGTTGACTTTCTTAAATGCTTTCCAATAACTAATTGGCAATAGTTACTCAAAGCTGAAATACATTATTGTTCCTTCCTTACTAGTATGAAATCGAGATATCTGCTGTTAAGAATTGTAGAATTAAGCATCTAACAACGTCAAAATTGACACAAAATCACTCATTTTGATAACAATTGATGAGCAACTTTAGGAAATATGTGTCTCAGATCTGGCTCAGGATATGCATAAATTTCATGAATTAAAATTATACAGAATAACAGGATCTTCACCACAGCAAAATAAAACTACCGCTAAATTTTCAGTTTTTGTATAATATCCTCAAAACAAACAAAAATATTCGAAAAGCAAAGATGTAGTGCACTAGACAATATTATGTTGAATGTGATACTGTTATCACAACTCATCTATTTGCTTTCGATTTGCAATTGTCGATAGATTTAGCATTTTTTGCGGATTCTGTAAATAGCGGCACCCCAAAAGCAGATAGGTGCATTTGGCAAAGGTATCACATGCAAAATCATATTGCCTAATGCACTTCGTATTTACTTTTCGATTATTTTAATTTGTTTTTAACATATTGCAGAAAAACTCCAAAATTTGCGGTAGTTTAATTTTGCAGTAGTTATGAGTCTTAACAGCACAAATGAGGAATCGAAACTAGAATGATACTGTCAAAGATAAGGAAAAATACAATAAATGATCTTCTGTACCCGTGGAAGAATGAAACACGTTGAAAAAATGTTGAATTATTTATCCGTTTATGCATCACACAAACTTTATTTCATTTAACGTGCCGCTCTTTTCTTTAACACTGTAACCGTAATATAACACCTGAAACGTTAACTGTAATACACGGTCTGTGAGACCGCTACATTGATTTGTATTTATGAACCATACATTTTTTTTATAATTTAAGCTGCAAAAAGCAACTAATATCTTTACGTTATTCTTTCTACAGATATACAAAATGTTTAAACTTATTTTGTGGATGAACTTCTTCAGTATATATCGTTTTTTAACTAGCAAGTATACATGAAGTATTATAACTCGCAAGTATTTGACGAAAGTATACACAAATGCAACAAAAATAATTAAGTATATGCTTTAAGAATTTTTGTTAATTACAAAACCTTTACAAACAGGTACAAATGCACCATTGTATGGTGCACCATTCTCATCTTTTCTCAATCGACCAAACGTATACTCAGAAAGGTTACTATTATCAATAAGTAGTCCAGTCTTTTCCGGTATCTCACATTCCATTTCATCATTTTCCTCATTTTCATCTACACAATCACACACGTGACTTGTGTTTTTCCGTGTTTCTTCTTGCGAAATGAAATCTTTGAGTTTTACGTCCCACGATTATGCCGGTTAGGCTAAAGGAGACGGTGATGATGAGTAATGAATGAAATGGTGGAATGAAAAAAGGGGAGGAAACGGGTGAACCCCGAGAAAACCCACGCACACGGTGTTTGTCCACCACAAAGTTAACTTGGCGGGGACTGGGGTCGAACCCGGGACACCAAGCACCAGAGGTGAACGCTCTACCACTTTTTTTTTAACTTCCTGACTTATTTTCTACTTCAACCACTTTTCAGGACTACTAGACACGACAGGGACACGAACACAGAAACATCGAGGACAGTTAAAATTCCACCCTCGCTACTACAGAGGGACTCGAACCCCCAATGGGCTTCACCTCACGATCATCAGCCTAACGCCTCAGACCGCTCGGCTACACCCACCGGTACCACTGAGCCACCGCAGCCCCGTTTCTTCTTGCGAAAGTACATAATCCGGATCAGCGTCGGAGTCATCCATAAGATCATTTATTTCACTATCACTGTCACTAAGTTCTCCGTCATATAACATCAACCTGATACGATCTATAGGCACAACTGTAAAAATCGAGTTGCTCACTCAAACTGCGAAACAACAAGATTATTGTGTAGAGGGTTAAAGGGGGGGGGAGAAAGCTACTGAGACGTAGAGGAAGCTAAGTGAATAAGGGTTACCGCACAACAAAAATAAATATTGTTGAAGGTCTCAGACCGGTATTAAGGTGTTAATATTTGGATATAAAATTGAAAATTAAAAGTTACTTTTGAAAATTATTCATCTTCCAAAGAAATGAACAAAACACTTCAAAAAAATCTGTGTTACCGCTTAAAGTGAAAATAGAAATGCTTGATCGTTTACGCCTTGGAGAGTAGTTAGCATCCATATCACGCTCATTCAATGTCAACGAATCAACTGTACGATCGATAAAAAAATCCGAAGATAAAATATGGTCGTCTGTAGCTTCAACTTCACTGTCAGCGAAAATTGTTCGTGATCCAGCAATAGAAAAAATGGAAGTGGCGTTGTCATTATGGATCGAAGACCGCAATCAAAAAGGGTGCCCATGAGTGGTCCAATGGTCCGGGAGAAGGCAAAGCGTCTTTACGCTCATTTTAAAGAACCTGATGGTTATTGTAGTGGTGAATGTACAGATGCAGGCTTTCAAGCATCGGAAAGTTGGTTCAATAAATTTAAGGTGAGACAATCATTGCATAACATTAAAATCGTTGAAGAAGTTGCATATGCAGACACTGCTGCAGCAGAACGATATCCAGAAGCATGTGCAAACTTAGTAGCTGATGGAGGATACAAACCTGAGTAAGTATTTAATGCAGGCGAAACTGCACTGTTTTGGAAGAGAATGCCAAACAAAACATTCATTTCTAAAAGCGAAAAGTCTGCTCCTGGATTTAAGGCAGCAAAGGATAAAGTTACACTGCTGCTATGGTCTAATGCATCTGGAGATTGTGTCATTAAACCACTGATGCTTTACAGATCGTTAAATCCTCGGGCTTTAAAATATCAAAACAAGGACGACCTGGCAGTGTTTTGGCGTGCTAATAAGAAAGCGTGGGTTACAAGCGCTTTTTTTTGTGACTGGTTCCGGAATTGTTTTGTTTCTGAAGTTGAAACTTATTAAAAAAACAAAACAAACAAACAAACAAACAAACAAACAGAATTTAGACTTTAAAGCAGTTCTAGTTTTGGACAATGCACCAGGTCATCCTCGCGAACTTGAAACTATGCATCCAAATATAAAAGTGACAGTTTTACTTCCTAACACGACGGCTTTGCTTCAACCTATGGACCAAGGAATAATCCAGGCCTTTAAGCTGTATTACATTAGACGAACCTTCAAAATCGTATTGGATAATATGGAATGTAATCCTGATATGAATGTTATGGAATGCTGGAAGAAATTTGACATAGTAAAATGCATCGTAAACATAAAAGAATCATTGGAAGAACTGAAGCCACACACATTGAAGTCATGCTGGAAAAAACTGTGGCCTGCTCTGACTGCGGAAAATGACGAAGAGTGTGTGCAAATTCAACCTTTGACTGCAAACATAGCCGAAATTGCGAATGGAATAGGACGAAATGGGTTCGAACAGATAGAATCAAGTGACATTCAGGAATTGCTTGAATCGCAAGATGAAGATTTGACTGAAACCGACTTGGAGGAAATGTTAAATTCACAGCTCATTGAAGAAGAGGCTTCAACAAGCACTGGAAACGTGACATTTAATTTGAAAAATCTTAGTGAAGGTTTAAGAATGGCAAATGAGCTTTGTGATTTCTTTATGAAAATTGATCCGTCTATGGAACGAAGTCTTATTTTTAAGAGGCAAATTGCTAATGCCACTGCTGAATATCAGTCTGAATTGAAGGAGCTTTTAAAAACTGCCAAGCAAGAAAAAATACAAAATTCTTCAAACCATTGCCTAAGCCTGAAGATGATAATTAATCAATATTGTCAAAAACTTCAATTACAGTAAATTGATTTTTTAATATATGTATTTGTTTTTTTATTTTGTCACCTAGGAACGTATCCCCTATAATCCCATATAAATTACCATTCCGTATTCACGGTTTTTGTATTCGCCGCATATTTATGGAACATATACCCCGCGAATAAAGAGCTTTTACTGTATACCAATTCGTTTTCTACTTATCGTATATTACCATGAACTAAAATCTTTAGCAACATTCTTATTATCCGTACAATGTCTAAGTTCACATCGTAAATTACAGAATGAATTGTCGTTGCTGAGACTCACTAGTATTTCCAATATACTACAATTGAATTTCTAAAGGATATAGCATAAAAATACAACTTACGGGTCACTGTATCAGGTTTGTAGTGTGGCTAGCGAACTTACCTAAAGGAAAAAAAGAAAAAAATAATTAAAAGATGCATTGTTTTTAAAAGAAGTATACATTTTATGTAATGAAATTGGTTTTGTTCGTTACATCATCATGAGAAAATGGCCGAATCATTCAGAATGAGTTTTTGGAAAGTAGGTTTAAATTACCCTTTCACATTAAAATCGAAGGCTAATCAAAATGATGGCTCCGATTTCAGAAATTTATTCTTTGAAGTCTAATTAATAATATGTTATTGTGAGACATGTGCCTTAAAAGGTTAGCTATCAAAGTTTAGTTCTCACGCAGTGTTTCTACTTTTCACCTCTAAGAGTCAGCAGCAAGCATAAAATGAATTGCTGATTGACCGCAACGTATTACGGAAGATTTGGTAAGAGATAGACTATCAGCTTGATGTGTGCCATGTTACGTGAAGTTCTCACACAGAATACTTGTGTTGTGATATGTTTGAACCTAACTTTGACAGTTTCCCTTTCTTAGCACAAGTCTCACAATACCATATATTAATTAGAATTCACAAAAATAAATTTGTGAAGTTAGGTCCATCATGTTGACTTGCCCTGTACATATCCTAAAGATTGGAAAGTTAGTTGAGCTAAACCTTTCAAATATTTTCCATGAACTCATTCTGTCTGCGAGGAAAATTGGAAATTCAGCTGGAACTTTCTATTTCTAAATTAAAAATAAATATTAATTCCAGCTGTCAAATTTAACCTTTGTGTGCCAACCCTGAATCTACAAGTACAGTAGCATAAACGTCTGTTTTGGAAAAACACAAACGAACATAGTAAAGTCATACTAAATTGTCATGCACTCATTATGAAACTCTAGTTTAAGAGAAGCAGGGGCGGATCCAGGAGGGACGATCGTGGCGATCGCCTCCCCGAAAAGTCGGTCCTGGATCCGCCCCTGAAGAGAAGTAGGTTTACATTTTTCTAACGTTTTAAAAAGAAAGTGACCAGAGTTCGAAAGCCCAAATAAACACAAAAGGAAGCAGCACTGAACGAAAGATTCCATTTGGAAAATTCACTACGATAGGGGCCATATTTCTCTACCACTCTTCCCTCACAATATATTCACAAACAAAACAGTAATTTTTCGCTGTGTTTACACTACTTGATTAAAAAAAAATAGCAAGGAGAGATTAGGAAATGGGAACCTAGTTGTTAACAGTAATAAGAAGTGGAGAAATGACTCGTGGATTTTGCAAGAGCTCGAAGGAAAAGAGGAAACAAATACATGAATCCTTTGCATATTGCATGTGCGTTTTTTTTCATTTTTTTTAAAAAAAAATAATCAAACAGAAGCACTCAGTGACACGTATGGAAGTGTAGGTATAAATACTGTAATAGTCGAGTCTTGTATTGGCTTGGAATATGATGGTATTAACTGTAATTGAATAATTTGGACACAGAAACTTAGTGCTAGAGCGTTCATCTCTGGTGCAAGAGTTTCCTGGTTCGATCCCAACCTCAGATCTCTCCCGTTTCCTCCCATATTGTTGTTTCATCAATTCCTTCCGTAAACATTCACTTTCACTAATTGCAAGGAGTGATCAGAAAGTAAGGTTACAACTTGCAGTGAATATATTACGTCATGCAACCAATACAGCAAACAGATAGGTAGTACATACAGTAGCTAATTTTTTCGACATAGTCTCCATATCGGTTGGAGCACTCGTCGCATCGTGGGATGAGTTTGAAGATTCCCTCCTGGTAAAAATTCTGTCCTTGCGTGTTAAGCCACGTTGTCGCGAAGTCCACGTTGTGCTTGTCTGAAGCGAAGCGACGGCCTCTTAGGAACTTCTTCAAGTGCGGAACAGACAAAAGAAAATCGATTGGAGCGATGTCTGGACTGTAGGAAGAGTGGTCGATGATGTCCCAGCTGTGTTTCAATCTGTTGATGACGTGGTGGGTCGGCCACTGCTCTCATCGTCGGTGATGCTTGATCTACCAAGTCGCAAACTGTCGACATCATTCTTCTTCGAGAGACCAGTTTTCCAGACGAGTCGCCATTTCTGTTTTAAAACAATCAGCACCATATGTGGTAAGTGACTGAAACTGTACAATTGCTAACTACATGCATTAAAATTACCGTAAACTGCTCGTTCCTTTATAACAAAGCTTCAGAAATATCGGCCTTATAAACTTAGTTTCTGATCTCTCCTCGTATCCATGTTCTTTAGCCATATTGTAGAATCTTAATTTAAATATTTAATTTTTCACTTACAATTAAAGGAAGATGTGGTGTTTTTCTACTACTTTTATATTTTAAACTAGCTGTAATTATGTGTTTGTTTCCGTATTATTAGTTGCGAATCTGGATAAAAACAGAGGAAGAAGAATTCCCTTAAGGAATTTCACCCCAACTATTTCATTGTCCGGGTATTTATCCTCTGTTGTTATGTAAGCCTGCATAACAGAGGTAATGCGAGTTGCATACATACAAGGCGTTGTTAGAAATAACCAGAGAAGGGACATGTATAAGGTTTGACCTCCCCGTATCCCCTCAAGCCGAAAATCGGGAAAACGGCTTCGTACATGATTGGATGTGGTAAAGATCTATCTTTGTACAAAATGTGATGGCCTTTCTTCTATGTGAAAATCTGATGATAGACAGACAGACACAAATTATTATTATTATTATTATTATTATTATTATTATTATTATTATTATTATTATTATTATTATTATTATTATTAATCTTCTGTATTATTTAATATATGAAGATAAGTACTTTTAGAAATTTTAAAACTTGTTTATTATCCTTAATTTTGTGATGAATAAATGCAATTTAAAACCATTGTAACTAGACCACAAACAATAAGGTTCTGCTTAGCTTTTACCTGTGATGGGCTGGGCAGTTGCTCGTCTTTAAGGCTTTAAAGCTGGTATATCTGATCACTTTAAACTGACCTATAGTTCCATTCTCAAAAGTGATATGATTCCTTCTAATTCCAGCTCTCCGAAGATAGTAAGACCATTACCGCAATGAACCAAGGACTGATCCAAGATGTCCAAAATGGATAACGACTTGGTTGAGAATCGGACCTATGTTCATGGGAACTTTTAGTTGCTTAGAATCATCCATACTATCAGCATTCAAAGTAAATTCTTATTTCCACTTCCTCGTGAATCAATCTATATGTATGCGTATATGCAGTATTCGAAATGAGGCCAGACATTCCATGCTATGCCTGTTTTTGAGTAGTTTAAAACGATACTGTCACTGATAGGTGATATATCGATTATGAAGAATAAAAATACATATTTCTCTGTGATGAATGTTGGAGAAAATACACGTATATCTTTTGTTAGATCTACTTAATAGACATGACCTCGAAGATTTGTCTGAGTAAATAAATAAGTAATAATTTCTCAATATTAACGTATAAAGTGTCGTCATAGTCTTTTAAATTCTTTTGGACCAAATCAGTGGTACTATTTTTTTTTATTGAGTTCACAGGGTGTCTCTTATTGCACTAAAATGCCTCTTTCTCTGCATCCATCTTCTTTGTCCACAAACAAAAATTTAAACTCCTTTCTGATCCTACCGCAGTGTCATATCTCACAGATAATTGAAGCGAACCTTCTACCATTCGACTCGACCGGTATTTGCGAGTCTGTACTTTTGTTCCATGATTTCTCGCAAAAGTTATCTGATTTTAATGATACTTGGTATATTCTTCTCAAGAATAAGGAGATAAAGCAGAAAAACAACACCCTATGTTGCAAGTTTGTAGTACATATATATTAAAAATAATTTGTAGCATTAATCGCGTAAAAGCTACATGTTCTCATTATGACAAAACTTAGTATATAGTTTCTTTAGGGCATTCCAATCATCTATACAGCTTGGGATTGAACTCGACCAAGAATGGAAAGGAAATTTTTAAGACATGTTTCACAATAATTTTAATTTAAAATATTCAATTTTGATCCATTAATGTTATGTTGTCTGTTTTCTTAAAGGCATCCGAGTCACCCCTTTTGAATGAGTTAAAATCAGTAAAGCGTCAAGAGCTAGATTAGCTTCATGGATATTTTAAAAAGAGGATTTGAGGCTTTTCATAATTCCCATGTTTAGGATTAAAATCATTGAAGAATGAATACTTAATTTAGCTCCAAAATGTGAGATGGTCGTTCTCCTCCGATTAAAAACGGTTCAAGATATATTTCGTAAAAATATTATATTTTGATGCAGAAGGCCGAATTTTTTAAGATTTTGTGACCGCTTTAATGTTTGGGTTTAAAAATAAATCGAGAACGAGAAAGTGAACTCATCTTCTATCTCTCCCAGGTTAAAAGAAAATTCTACGATAACTTTTAGTAAAAAAATATTTGAGTTTGACACAATTTGAAGTACACGTTTATTGAGGATTTCAGTTAATCTCCATTGCTTGAAATTGTAGTCACTCAATAATAAGGACTCACTCAAAAACCGCTCCCCATGATAAACAAAATATTTGGTTTGTCAAATTTCGTTAAAAAAAAAGATTTTTTTTTAAAATATTGGATAATTTTTGCGGAGAATTCGTAATCGTCTCTATTGTTTGGAGTAGAAATGGGTGAGTAATTAGACAATGAATCCTTCCTGATTACAAATAAAACCGTGAAATTTTATTAAAAACACTCCGATCTTTATAGAACAATTGTATGTTCGTTTCTACTTGCTCGAAATACGTCATATAAGTCATTGGAAGCAATAACAGGCTTAAAACGTGCTACCTATTAAGACAAAACTGATACTGGGTTCGTGTTTAGCATCATTGCGAGTCTCGAATGTGGCAAAACTGAAGTACAGATGTTACACCAACCACCTTAGTATTTTGAGTATATATTATATCGTTGGAACAGTTACTATAAATCTTGTTATGATCTTGGTATTTCCAAATATATGGTGGTTTTATAATTACAAGTACCATAATTGACATAGCTGTTACCGTCGTAAAAATGATTGCGACAGCAACACATTATGTTGATGAAACTACATTTTAACCATATAATATTGTCCTCTCAATTATAAGTATTGTTGGAGTCATATTGTTATATTCAATTATACGTCTGGTTGTTCCAACTATACCGTTTCAGAGTGTAGTGTGTGTCTTGTTGAAAATAGTTTG